>NC_092156.1:10078976-10136476 GCF_045791955.1 Oncorhynchus clarkii lewisi | reverse complement strand
CTAACTCCACCCTGATGCCTGCTAACTCCACCCTGAAGCCTGCTAACTCCACCTTACTGCCTGCTAACTCTACCCTGCTGCCTGCTACCTCTAACATGCTGCCTGTTAACTCCACCCTGCTGCCTGCTAACTCCACCCTGCCACATTTTAACTCCATACTCCTGCCTGCAAACTCCACCCTGCTGCCTGCTAACTCTACCATGCTTCCTGCTAACTCCACCCTGCTGCCTGCTATCTCCATCCTGCCACATTCTAACTCCACCCTGCTGCCTGCTAACTCCACCCCGCCACATTCTAACTCCATCTTGTTGCCTGCTAACTCTAACATGCTGCCTGTTAACCCCACCCTGCTGCCTGTTAACTCCACCCCGCCACATTCTAACTCCATCTTGCTGCCTGCTAACTCCACCCTGTTGCCTGCTAACTCCATCCTGCCACATTCTAACTCCACCCTGCTGCCTGCTAACTCCACCCTGCCACATTCTAACTCCATCCTGCTGCCTGCAAACTCCACCCTGCTGCCTGCTAACTCCACCCTGCCACATTCTAACTCCATCCTGCTTCCTGCTAACTCCACCCTGCTGCCTGCTAACTTCATCCTGCCACATTCTAACTCCACCCTGCTGCCTGCTAACTCCACCCCGCCACATTCTAACTCCATCTTGTTGCCTGCTAACTCCACCCTGTTGCCTGCTAACTCCATCCTGCTGCCTGCTAACTCTAACATGCTGCCTGTTAACCCCACCCTGCTGCCTGTTAACTCCACCCTGCCACATTCTAACTCCATCTTGCTGCCTGCTAACTCCACCCTGTTGCCTGCTAACTCCATCCTGCCACATTCTAACTCCACCCTGCTGCCTGCTAACTCCACCCTGCCACATTCTAACTCCATCCTGCTGTCTGCTAACTCCACCCTGCTACCTGCTAACTCCAGCAAACTGCTGGCTAACTCCACCCTGCTGCCTGCTAACTCCACCCTGCCTGCTAACTCTACCCTGCTGCCTGCTATCTCCACCCTGCTGCCTGCTACCTCCACCCTGCTGTATTCTAACTCCATCCTGCTGCCTGCTAACTCCATCATGTTACCTGCTACCTCAACCCTGCTGCCTGCTATCTCCACCCTGCTGCCTGCTAACTCCACTCTGCTAACTATTAACTCCACCTTCCTGCCTGCAAACTCCACCTTGCTGCCTGCTTACTCCACCCTACTAGCTGCTAACTCCACCCTCCTGCCTGCTAACTCAAACCTACTGCCTGCTAACTCCATCCTGCTGCCTGGTACCTACACCCTGCTGCCTACCAACTCCACCCTGCTGCCTGTCAACTCCAGCCTACTGCCTGCTATCTCCAACATGCTGCCTGCTACCTCCACCCTGATGCCTGCTAACTCCACCTTACTGCCTGCTAACTCCACCCTGCTGCCTGCTACCTCTAACATGCTGCCTGCTAACTCCACCATGCTGCCTGCTAACTCCACCCCGCCACATTCTAACTCCATCCTGCTGCCTGCAAACTCCACCCTGCTGCCTGCTACTTCTAACATGCTGCATTCTAACTCCATCCTGCTGCCTGCTAACTCCACCCCGCCACATTCTAACTCCACCCTGTTGCCTGCTAACTCCAACCTGCTGCATTCTAACTCCATCCTGCTGCCTGCAAAGTCCACCCTGCTGCCTGCTAACTCCACCATGCTTCCTGATAACTCCACCCTGCTGCCTGCGAACTCCACCCTGCTGCCTGATAACTCCAACAAACTGCTAGCTAACTCCACCCTGCTGCCTGATAATTCCACTCTGCTGCCTGATAACTCCACTCTGCTGCCTGCGAACTCCACCCTGCTAACTGTTAACTCCACCCTGCTGCCTGCTAACTCCACCCTGCCTGCTAACTCTACCCTGCTGCCTGCTATCTCCACCCTGCTGCCTGCTACCTCCACCCTGCTGTATTCTAACTCCATCCTGCTGCCTGCTAACTCCATCATGTTACCTGCTACCTCAACCCTGCTGCCTGCTATCTCCACCCTGCTGCCTGCTAACTCCACTCTGCTAACTATTAACTCCACCTTCCTGCCTGCAAACTCCACCTTGCTGCCTGCTTACTCCACCCTACTAGCTGCTAACTCCACCCTCCTGCCTGCTAACTCAAACCTACTGCCTGCTAACTCCATCCTGCTGCCTGTTACCTACACCCTGCTGCCTACCAACTCCACCCTGCTGCCTGTCAACTCCAGCCTACTGCCTGCTATCTCCAACATGCTGCCTGCTACCTCCACCCTGATGCCTGCTAACTCCACCTTACTGCCTGCTAACTCCACCCTGCTGCCTGCTACCTCTAACATGCTGCCTGCTAACTCCACCATGCTGTCTGCTAACTCCACCCCGCCACATTCTAACTCCATCCTGCTGCCTGCAAACTCCACCCTGCTGCCTGCTACTTCTAACATGCTGCATTCTAACTCCATCCTGCTGCCTGCTAACTCCACCCCGCCACATTCTAACTCCACCCTGTTGCCTGCTAACTCCAACCTGCTGCATTCTAACTCCATCCTGCTGCCTGCAAAGTCCACCCTGCTGCCTGCTAACTCCACCATGCTTCCTGATAACTCCACCCTGCTGCCTGCGAACTCCACCCTGCTGCCTGATAACTCCAACAAACTGCTAGCTAACTCCACCCTGCTGCCTGATAATTCCACTCTGCTGCCTGATAACTCCACTCTGCTGCCTGCGAACTCCACCCTGCTAACTGTTAACTCCACCCTGCTGCCTGCTAACTCCACCCTGCTGCCTGCGAACTCCACCCTGATACCTGTTAACTCCAACAAACTGCTAGCTAACTCCACCCTGCTGCCAGCTAACTCCACCCTGCCTGCTAATTCCACCCGGCTGCGTTCTAACTCCACCCTGCTGCCTGCTAACTCTACCCTCCTGCCTGCTAATTCCACCCTGCTGCATCTTAACTCCACCCTGCTTCCTGCTAACTCCACCCTGCTGCCTGCGAACTCCACCCTGCTGCCTGCTAATTCCACCCTGCTGCGTTCCAACTCCACCATGCTGCCTGCTAACTCCACCATGCTGCCTGCTAACTCCACCCTGCTGCCTGCTAATTCCACCCTGCTGCCTGCTTACTCCATCCTGCTACCTGCTAACTCCAACCTGTAGGGCCGGTGTAGTGTTGGTGTAGGGCCAGTGTAGGGCCAGTAGAGGTCCGTTGTAGGTCCAGTGTAGGTCCAGTGTAGGGCCAGTAGAGGTCCAGTGCAGGGCCAGTGTAGTGTCGGTGTAGGGCCGATGTAGGACCGGTTTAGTGTCAGTTTAGTGTCAGTGTAGTGTTAATGTAGTGTCAATGTAGTGTCGATGTAGGGCCAGTGTAGTGTCAGTGTAAGGCCAGTTAAGGGCCAGTGTAGAGCCAGTGTAGGGCCAGTGTTGGGCCAGTGTTGGGCCAATGTAGGGCCAGTGTTGAGCCAGTGTAGGGCCAGTGTTGAGCCAGTGTAGGGCCAGTTTAGGGCCAGTGTAGTGTCAGTTTAGTGTCAGTGTAGGGCCAGTGTAGTGTTTGTGATGTGTCGGTGTAGGGCCAGTGTTGGGCCAGTGTAGGGTCAGTGTTGGGCCAGTGTAGGGCCAGTGTTGGGCCAGTGTAGGGTCAGTGTAGGGCCAGTGTAGGGCCAGTGTAGTGTCAGTGTAGGGCCAGTGTAGGTCCAGTGTAGTGTCAGTGTAGGGCCAGTGTAGGGCCTGTTTAGGGCCAGTGTAATGTCAGTGTAGGACCAGTGTTGTGTCAGTGTAGGGAAAGTGTATTGTCAGTGTAGTGTCAGTATAGCACCAGTGTAGGTCCAGTGTATGTCCAGTTTAGTTTCAGCGTAGGGCCAGTGTATGTCCAATTTAGTTTCAGCGTAGGGCCAGTGTAAGGCAATTGTAGGGCCAGTCTAGTGTCAGTGTATGTCCAGTGTAGTGTCAGTGTAGTGCCAGTGTAGGGTCAGTAAAGGGCCAGTGTATTGTCAGTGCAGGGCCAGTAGAAGGCCAGTAGAGGAACAGTGTCTTGTCAGTGCAGGGCCAGTAGAAGGCCAGCGTGGGGCCAGTAGAGGGCCAGTAGAGGGCCAGTGTGGGGCCAGTAGAGGGCCAGTGTGGGGCCAATAGAGGGCCAGTAGAGGGCCAGTAGAGGGCCAGTAGAGGGCTAGTGTGGGGCCAGTAGAGGGCCAGTGTGGGGCCAGTAGAGGGCCAGTAGAGGGCCAATTTGGGGCCAGTAGAGGGCCAGTAGAGGGCCAATAGAGGGCCAGTAGAGGGCCAGTGTGGGGCCAGTAGAGGGCCAGTGTGGGGTCAGTGTAGGACCAGTAGTGGCCAGTGTTTTGCCTGTGTAGGGCCAGTAGAGGGCCAATGTAGTGTCAGTGTAGTGCCGGTGTAGGGCCAGGGTAGGGCCAGTTTAGGGCCAGTGTAGTGTTAGTGTAGTGCCAGTGCAGGGCCAGTGTAGGGCCAGTGAAGGGTCAGTAGAGGCTCAGTATAAGGCCAGTGTAGGGCCAATAGAGGGCCAGTGTAGGGCCAGTAGAAGGCCAGTGTAGGGCCAGTAGAGGGCCAGTAGAGGGCCAGCATAGGGCCAGTGTAGGGCCAGTAGAAGGCCAGTGTAGGGCCAGTAGAGGGCCAGCGTAGGGCCAGTAGAGGGCCAGTGTAGGGCCAGTGTAGGGCCAGTAGAAGGCCAGTGTAGGGCCAGTAGAGGGCCAGCGTAGGGCCAGTAGAGGGCCAGTGTAGGGCCAGTAGAAAGCCAGTGTATGGCCAGTAGAAGGCCAGTGTAGGGCCAGTAGAAGGCCAGTGTAGGGCCAGTAGAAGGCCAGTGTAGGGCCAGTGTAGGGCCAGTAGAAAGCCAGTGTAGGGCCAGTAGAAGGCCAGTGTAGGGCCAGTGTAGGGCCAGTAGAAGGCCAGTGTAGGGCTAGTAAAAGGCCAGTGTAGGGCCAGTAGAAGGCCAGTGTAGGGCCAGTGTAAGGCCAGTAGAAGGCCAGTGTAGGGCCAGTAGAAGGCCAGTGTAGGGCCAGTGTAGGGACAGTAGAAGGCCAGTGTAGGGCCAGTGTAGGGCCAGTGTAGGGCCAGTGTAGGGCCAGTAGAAGGCCAGTGTAGGGCCAGTGTAGGGACAGTAGAAGGCCAGTGTAGGGCCAGTGTAGGGCCAGTGTAGGGCCAGTGTAGGGCCAGTAGAAGGCCAGTGTAGGACATGAGAGGTGTAACAGCAGTAAATCTTAAAGTTTTAAGCAGGCCCAGCTGATAGAGGTGATGTCATTCTGGGTCACTCCTCTACTGATGCTCTCTGGCTCCAGTACAGATGCTGAGAGTCCCAGGAGTGTCCTGTTCGTATATGTCTGTGTGTGTGAGTGGTCCTCTGTAACTCAATTGGTAGAGCATGGCACTTGCAATGCCACGATAGTGGGGTCAATTCCTGGGACCACAAATTCAATAAAATGTATGCATGAATGACTGTAAATTGCATTGGTTTAGTGTGTGTGGCTTAACATAACTAGAACAAGAGGAAACAGGGCTTAACATACAGCAAGGAGAAACATGACTTAACATTAGTAGAACAAGGAGAAACATGACTTAACATTAGTAGAACAAGGAGAAACATGACTTAACATCAGTAGAACAAAGAGAAACATGACTTAACATCAGTAGAACAAGGAGAAACATGACTTAACATCAGTAGAACAAGGGGAAACATGACTTAACATCAGTAGAACAAGGGGAAACATGACTTAACATTAGTAGAACAAGGAGAAACATGACTTAACATCAGTAGAACAAAGAGAAACATGACTTAACATCAGTAGAACAAGGAGAAACATGACTTAACATCAGTAGAACAAGGGGAAACATGACTTAACATCAGTAGAACATTAGTAGAACAAGGAGAAACATGACTTAACATCAGTAGAACAAGAGGAAACATGACTTAACATTAGTAGAACAAGGAGAAACATGACTTAAAACATTAGTAGAATAAGGGGAAACATGACTTAACATCAGTAGAACAAGAGGAAACATGACTTAACATCAGTAGAACAAGAGGAAACATGACTTAACATTAGTAGAATAAGGGGAAACATGACTTAACATCAGTAGAACAAGAGGAAACATGACTTAACATTAGTAGAATAAGGGGAAACATGACTTAACATCAGTAGAACAAGAGGAAACATGACTTAACATTAGTAGAATAAGGGGAAACATGACTTAACATCAGTAGAATAAGGGGAAACATGACTTAACATCAGTAGAATAAGGGGAAACATGACTTAACATCAGTAGAACAAGGAGAAACATGACTTAACATTAGTAGAACAAGGAGAAGCATGACTTAACATTAGCAGAACAAGGAGAAACATGACTTAACATCAGTAGAACAAGGAGAAACATGACTTAACATCAGTAGAACAAGAGGAAACAGGGCTTAACATCAGTAGAACAAGGAGAAACATGACTTAACATCAGTAGAACAAGGGGAAACATGACTTAAAATTAGTAGAACAAGGAGAAACATGACTTAACATCAGTAGAATAAGGGGAAACATGACTTAACATCAGTAGAACAAGGAGAAACATGACTTAACATTAGTAGAACAAGGAGAAACATGACTTAACATTAGTAGAACAAGGAGAAACATGACTTAACATCAGTAGAACAAGGAGAAATATGACTTAACATCAGTAGAACAAGAGGAAACAGGGCTTAACATCAGTAGAACAAGGAGAAACATGACTTAACATCAGTAGAACAAGGGGAAACATGACTTAACATTAGTAGAACAAGGAGAAACAGGGCTTAACATTAGTAGAACAAGAGGAAACATGACTTAACATTAGTAGAATAAGGGGAAACATGACTTAACATCAGTAGAACAAGAGGAAACATGACTTAACATTAGTAGAATAAGGGGAAACATGACTTAACATCAGTAGAACAAGAGGAAACATGACTTAACATTAGTAGAATAAGGGGAAACATGACTTAACATCAGTAGAATAAGGGGAAACATGACTTAACATCAGAAGAAAAAGGAGAAACATGACTTAACATTAGTAGAACAAGGAGAAGCATGACTTAACATTAGCAGAACAAGGAGAAACATGACTTAACATCAGTAGAACAAGGAGAAACATGACTTAACATTAGTAGAACAAGGAGAAACATGACTTAACATCAGTAGTACAAGGAGAAATATGACTTAACATCAGTAGAACAAGAGGAAACAGGGCTTAACATCAGTAGAACAAGGAGAAACATGACTTAACATCAGTAGAACAAGGGGAAACATGACTTAACATTAGTAGAACAAGGAGAAACAGGGCTTAACATTAGTAGAACAAGGAGAAACAACACTTAACATTAGTAGAACAAGGAGAAACATGACTTAACATCAGTAGAACAAGGATAAACATGACTTAACATCAGTAGAACATTAGTAGAACAAGGAGAAACAGGGCTTAACATCAGTAGAACAAGGGGAAACTTGACTTAACATTAGTAGAACAAGGAGAAACAGGGCTTAACATCAGTAGAACAAGGGGAAACTTGACTTAACATTAGTAGAACAAGAAGAAACATGACTTAACATCAGTAGAACAAGGGGAAACATGACTTAACATTAGTAGAACAAGAAGAAACATGACTTAACATCAGTAGAACAAGAGGAAACAGGGCTTAACATCAGTAGAACAAGGAGAAACACGACTTAACATCAGTAGAACATCAGTAGAACAAGATGAAACAGGGCTTAACATCAGTAGAACATCAGTAGAACAAGATGAAACAGGGCTTAACATCAGTAGAACAAGGAGAAACATGACTTAACATCAGTAGAACAAGGAGAAACATGACTTAACATTAGTAGAACAAGGAGAAACATGACTTAACATCAGTAGAACAAGGAGAAACAAGACTTAACATCAGTAGAACAAGGAGAAACAAGACTTAACATCAGTAGAACAAGATGAAACAGGGCTTAACATAAGTAGAACAAGAGGAAACATGACTTAACATCAGTAGAACAAGGAGAAACATGACTTAACATTAGTAGAACAAGGGGAAACATGACTTAACATTAGTAGAACAAGAGGAAACATGACTTAACATCAGTAGAACAAGGAGAAACATGACTTAACATCAGTAGAACATTAGTAGAACAAGGAGAAACATGACTTAACATCAGTAGAACAAGGAGAAACATGACTTAACATCAGTAGAACAAGGATAAATATGACTTAACATCAGTAGAACAAGAGGAAACAGGGCTTAACATCAGTAGAACAAGGAGAAACATGACTTAACATCAGTAGAACAAGGAGAAACATGACTTAACATTAGTAGAACAAGGGGAAACATGACTTAACATTAGTAGAACAAGGAGAAACAGGGCTTAACATTAGTAGAACAAGGAGAAACAACACTTAACATTAGTAGAACAAGTAGAAACATGACTTAACATTAGTAGAACAAGGAGAAACATGACTTAACATTAGTAGAACAAGGGGAAACATGACTTAACATCAGTAGAACAAGGAGAAACATGACTTAACATTAGTAGAACAAGGAGAAACATGACTTAACATTAGTAGAACAAGGAGAAACATGACTTAACATTAGTAGAACAAGGAGAAACATGACTTAACATTAGTAGAACAAGGAGAAACATGACTTAACATTAGTAGAACAAGGAGAAACATGACTTAACATTAGTAGAACAAGGAGAAACATGACTTAACATTAGTAGAACAAGGAGAAACATGACTTAACATTAGTAGAACAAGGAGAAACATGACTTAACATTAGTAGAACAAGGAGAAACATGACTTAACATAAGTAGAATAAGGGTGTGTGTGTGTGTGTGTGTGTGTCTTTGTGGTTTTTGTTGTGTGTCAATTATTTTATAAACGACCCTAAGACAATCTTTGTACCCCGGTGGTGTACAGCTTTCATGGAAATATGAAAAAAGGCGATGTTTCACTTTTTCTAATGTTCGGGGTCTCTCTAGGAAAAGTTATAACATTTCAAGTTGAATAAATATTCTGTCGGGGGAGGGTCGTTTCTGACCCGTAGGATATCACAAGGAGGGTAGGAGGGTCGTTTCTGACCCGTAGGACAACACAAGGAGGGTCGTTTCTGACCCGTAGGACATCACAAGGAGGGTAGGAGGGTCGTTTCTGACCCGTAGGACATCACAAGGAGGGTAGGAGGGTCGTTTCTGACCCGTAGGACAACACAAGGAGGGTCGTTTCTGACCCGTAGGACATCACAAGGAGGGTCGTTTCTGACCCGTAGGACAACACAAGGAGGGTAGTTTCTGACCCGTAGGACAACACAAGGAGGGTCGTTTCTGACCCGTAGGACAACACAAGGAGGGTCGTTTCTGACCCGTAGGACAACACAAGGAGGGTCGTTTCTGACCCGTAGGACAACACAAGGAGGGTCGTTTCAGACCCGTAGGACAACACAAGGAGGGTCGTTTCTGACCCGTAGGACAACACAAGGAGGGTCGTTTCTGACCCGTAGGACAACACAAGGAGGGTCGTTTCTGACCCGTAGGACAACACAAGGAGGGTCGTTTCTGACCCGTAGGAGATCACAAGGAGGGTCGTTTCTGACCCGTAGGACAACACAAGGAGGGTCGTTTCTGACCCGTAGGACAACACAAGGAGGGTAGTTTCTGACCCGTAGGACTACACAAGGAGGGTCGTTTCTGACCCGTAGGACTACACAAGGAGGGTCGTTTCTGACCCGTAGGACAACACAAGGAGGGTCGTTTCTGACCCGTAGGACAACACAAGGAGGGTCGTTTCTGACCCGTAGGACAACACAAGGAGGGTCGTTTCTGACCCGTAGGACAACACAAGGAGGGTCGTTTCTGACCCGTAGGACAACACAAGGAGCGTCGTTTCTGACCCGTAGGACAACACAAGGAGGGTCGTTTCTGACCCGTAGGACAACACAAGGAGGGTCGTTTCTGACCCGTAGGACAACACAAGGAGGGTCGTTTCTGACCCGTAGGACAACACAAGGAGGTTCGTTTCTGACCCGTAGGACAACACAAGGAGGGTCGTTTCTGACCCGTTAGACAACACAAGGAGGGTCGTTTCTGACCCGTAGGAGATCACAAGGAGGGTCGTTTCTGACCCGTAGGACAACACAAGGAGGGTCGTTTCTGACCCGTAGGACAACACAAGGAGGGTAGTTTCTGACCCGTAGGACAACACAAGGAGGGTAGTTTCTGACCCGTAGGACAACACAAGGAGGGTAGTTTCTGACCCTTAGGACAACACAAGGAGGGTCGTTTCTGACCCGTAGGACAACACAAGGAGGGTAGTTTCTGACCCATTGGACAACACAAGGAGGGTCGTTTCTGACCCGTAGGACAACACAAGGAGGGTCGTTTCTGACCCGTAGGACAACACAAGGAGGGTCGTTTCTGACCCGTAGGACAACACAAGGAGGGTCGTTTCTGACCCGTAGGACAACACAAGGAGGGCCGTTTCTGACCCGTAGGACAACACAAGGAGGGTCGTTTCTGACCCGTAGGACAACACAAGGAGGGTCGTTTCTGACCCGTAGGACAACACAAGGAGGGTCGTTTCTGACCCGTAGGACAACACAAGGAGGGTCGTTTCTGACCCGTAGGACAACACAGGGAGGGTCGTTTCTGACCCGTAGGACAACACAAGGAGGGTCGTTTCTGACCCGTAGGACAACACAAGGAGGGTCGTTTCTGACCCGTAGGACAACACAAGGAGGGTCGTTTCTGACCCGTAGGACAACACAAGGAGGGTCATTTCTGACCCGTAGGACAACACAAGGAGGGTCGTTTCTGACCCGTAGGACAACACAAGCAGGGTCGTTTCTGACCCGTAGGACAACACAAGGAGGGTCGTTTCTGACCCGTAGGACAACACAAGGAGGGTCGTTTCTGACCCGTAGGACAACACAAGGAGGGTCGTTTCTGACCCGTAGGACAACACAGGGAGGGTCGTTTCTGACCCGTAGGACAACACAAGGAGGGTAGTTTCTGACCCGTAGGACAACACAAGGAGGGTCGTTTCTGACCCGTAGGACTACACAAGGAGGGTCGTTTCTGACCCGTAGGACAACACAAGGAGGGTCGTTTCTGACCCGTAGGACAACACAAGGAGGGTCGTTTCTGACCCGTAATACAACACAAGGAGTGTCGTTTCTGACCCGTAGGACAACACAAGGAGGGTCGTTTCTGACCCGTAGGACAACACAAGGAGGGTCGTTTCTGACCCGTAGGACAACACAAGGAGGGTCGTTTCTGACCCGTAGGACAACACAAGGAGGGTCGTTTCTGACCCGTAGGACAACACCAGGAGGGTTGTTTATGACCCGTAGGACAACACAAGGAGGGTCGTTTCTGACCCGTAGGACAACACAAGGAGGGTCGTTTCTGACCCGTAGGACAACACAAGGAGGGTCGTTTCTGACCCGTAGGACAACACAAGGGTGAAGTAATGAACATCGCTCAAATGGTTACTCCATGGCCTCTATACACACACACACACACACACACACACACACAGGCGCACGCACACAGACACACGCACACATGCACATGCACACACACACACGCACGCACGCATGCACACAGACGCACACACACACACACACACACACACACACACACACATACACATGCACACACACGCACGCACGCACACAGACGTGCACACACACACACACACGCACACACACAGACACACGCACACATGCACATGCACAGACGCAACATAGCCAGCCCCGTGGCAAGTGGAGTAATACTCAACAGACTGTTGTCAGTTAATACCTGGTACAGATAGACCATCACCACAGTACTGTCTCCCAACAGACTGTTGTCAGTACTGTCTCCCAACAGACTGTTGTCAGTACTGTCTCCCAACAGACTGTTGTCAGTACTGTCTCCCAACAGACTGTTGTCATTTGAAACCTGGCACAGATAGAACCATCCCCACATCACTGCAAATTGTCATAACACATAATTCAAACAAAAGTAACTCTGTTGCCAGCGCTGAGCACACCCGCTGCAATGTTCCTCAGAAATATTACATTTGTAGATTTGTGGTCTCAACTGTGGAAAGAAAAATGATTTATACATTCTTGTGATTCTGAATGAGTAACTGACAGTCTGCTAAGGTTGTTCTCTTCGGGGCAGAGGCTTGATTATCCTCACAGTGTACGTCATCCTCTGTCCTCATATTCCCTCTCCCACTACTCCATCACAGAGACGGAGCTATGTCTGAGGAAGTCAGCCAGTCTCTCCTCGCTCAGTGGGCTAAAGGTACCGAGCGAGAGAGAAAATATACACACAGTGACTGGACACCAACACACTGCCCACTGTCTGCCACACATACCATCATAGATGTGTGTTTATCACAGGTGAAAACGAAGTATGAAAGTTGTTGGTGCAGTTGAGCATCAGAGCCTGTGAAAGTACATGGACGTATGTACATCAGATGATACAATAACGACAGCTTGCTATACAATCCAGTTGATTGATTTGATATAAGGAATTCATTCACACCAAGGTGGAACTTAACTTCACTGATTCCGAGGATGTAGCAGTCCTTAATTCTTGGTGTGAGTGTCTGATTTTTCCCGATACAGTCTCTCCTTTAAACGTCAGGAAGGGTTGAGGCAGATGGCTTTTCTCTTTCCGCAAGGTGAGCAAAAATCCTGGATGAAACTTGATTTATTCATTTACCCTTTTCTCCCCTGTCTCTCCCTTTTGATAAGCAGCTCAGCGTGCCTGTAGAGTGTACACCCAGCAGAAATCAAACAGACTTCCATAAATGACCAGTGTGTCGGGGAGCCAGCCAACGTTCGCTCAGCGTGCCTGTAGAGTGTACACCCAGCAGAAATCAAACAGACTTCCATAAATGACCAGTGTGTCGGGGAGCCAGCCAACGTTCGCTCAGCGTGCCTGTAGAGTGTACACCCAGCAGAAATCAAACAGACTTCCATAAATGACCAGTGTGTCGGGGAGCCAGCCAACGTTCGCTCAGCGTGCCTGTAGAGTGTACACCCAGCAGAAATCAAACAGACTTCCATAAATGACCAGTGTGTCGGGGAGCCAGCCAACGTTCGCTCAGCGTGCCTGTAGAGTGTACACCCAGCAGAAATCAAACAGACTTCCATAAATGACCAGTGTGTCGGGGAGCCAGCCAACGTTCGCTCAGCGTGCCTGTAGAGTGTACACCCAGCAGAAATCAAACAGACTTCCATAAATGACCAGTGTGTCGGGGAGCCAGCCAACGTTCGCTCAGCGTGCCTGTAGAGTGTACACCCAGCAGAAATCAAACAGACTTCCATAAATGACCAGTGTGTCGTGGAGCCAGCCAACGTTCGCTCAGCGTGCCTGTAGAGTGTACACCCAGCAGAAATCAAACAGACTTCCATAAATGACCAGTGTGTCGGGGAGCCAGCCAACGTTCGCTCAGCGTGCCTGTAGAGTGTACACCCAGCAGAAATCAAACAGACTTCCATAAATGACCAGTGTGTCGGGGAGCCAGCCAACGTTCGCTCAGCGTGCCTGTAGAGTGTACACCCAGCAGAAATCAAACAGACTTCCATAAATGACCAGTGTGTCGGGGAGCCAGCCAACGTTCGCTCAGCGTGCCTGTAGAGTGTACACCCAGCAGAAATCAAACAGACTTCCATAAATGACCAGTGTGTCGGGGAGCCACCCAACGTTCGCTCAGCGTGCCTGTAGAGTGTACACCCAGCAGAAATCAAACAGACTTCCATAAATGACCAGTGTTTCGGGGAGCCAGCCAACGTTCGCTCAGCGTGCCTGTAGAGTGTACACCCAGCAGAAATCAAACAGACTTCCATAAATGACCAGTGTGTCGGGGAGCCAGCCAACGTTCGCTCAGCGTGCCTGTAGAGTGTACACCCAGCAGAAATCAAACAGACTTCCATAAATGACCAGTGTGTCGGGGAGCCAGCCAACGTTCGCTCAGCGTGCCTGTAGAGTGTACACCCAGCAGAAATCAAACAGACTTCCATAAATGGTGTAGTGGTGACAGTATGTTAACAGCAGGAGTAATATGTCCATTTGGTTCAAACGCTCGGCACTAATTACTAGTGTATATCTCTGCTACAGCAATCACCACCCCTCTCACACAGTCACCCTGTCCCATACATCACCAGACACGGTCATAGAGATGACCTCATGTTATCTGCTTGTAATCACGTTAGCAGTGACCCTACTCCATACTGTATATGACAATGTTATCATTTATTTACAAGATATGCTGATCCAATGTTGACACCAACACACCAAGGTAAGACGTGTGTAGTCTCATGTTGGGAAGACTTCCCTGACAGCATGTGCTGATGTAAAACAACTAAAATAGTAGGTGTGAGGAGAGGTTCATTCAACCCCAACTTACCCACCCTTCATTGTTTTGGGGTGGTAGTGGTGTGACATATTACCTCCACCTGTGCCCGTTTGGTCTCTCACGTACCCCTCTCCTCAGCCTCCCCTCCCCCTCTCTGTCTCTCTCTCCCTCCCTCCCTCCCTCCCGCTCCCCCCCCTCTCTCTCTCCCCCCTCCCTTTCGCTTGAAGTCTCTCTCTCTCTTTCCCTTCTCTCTCCCTCCCCCTCCCTGTCTCTCTCCCTCCCCCTGTCTCTCAATTCCTCCCCCTCCCTGTCTCTGTCTTTCCCTCCTTCTCCCTCTCTTTCCCCTCCCTCTCCTTCTCTCCCCCTCCCTCTCCCCCCCTCTCTCCTTCCCCCACGCCATCTCTCTCTCTCCCTCCCTCTCCCTGTCTCTCTCTATCCCTCCTTCTCCCTCCCTCTCCTTGTCTCTCGCTCTCCCTGCCTTTCCCTGTCTCTCGCTCTCCTAACTCCCCTCCCTGTCTGACCATCTTGCTCAGATCTTCAGTATCTAGACCCTCTCCTCTTCACCAGCTACAAGGACTTTCTCACTCTTTTCCTCTCTTCCTCTCTCTCTCTCTTTTCCTCTCTCTCTCTCTCTCTCTCTCTCTCTCTCTCTCTCTCTCTCTCTCTCTCTCTCTCTCAGCCCTTCTCCCCCCTTCCGTTCTCGATCCCCGCCGGGACCTTGTGTTTTCACTTCTAAGGTTCTTTCAATCCATTTCCTTTATCGCCGTAAAAAGAGCAGCAGCAGAGAATGTATATTTATTTATTTATCCCAGAGAGGCGCAGGGGGTTCCTGTGTGCAGCGTCTCTTGATCTCAGAGAATTGCCTGAAAGCTTTGCTCTCCATGAAGAGAATGTAGAGTTGGAGGAGGCCTCTCTCCTCTCCTCGCCCCTCCTCTCCTCTCCTCTCCTCCACTCATCCCTCCTTCTTCCCCAGGCTTTTTCTCTGCGGGTCTGGCCAGTCTCAGTCTGTTGATGTATGAATAATGAATGTTCCAGGGACACAGCAACATCAGTGATGCATCCTACCTCCATAATGAGATCCCCACTGTGGAGAGGAGGGCAGGTGAGGATCTACTGTACACTGTACAATAACAGGCTGGCTATGCTGCACATCTGACATGTCAATAAACTACGCTGCACATCTAAACATGTCAATAAACTACGTTGCACATCTAAACGTCAATAAACTACGTTGCACATCTTAACATGTCAATAAACTACGTTGCACATCTGACATGTCAATAAACTACGTTGCACATCTAAACGTCAATAAACTACGTTGCACATCTAAACATGTCAATAAACTACGTTGCACATCTAAACATGTCAATAAACTACGTTGCACATCTAAACGTCAATAAACTACGTTGCACATCTAAACATGACAATAAACTACGTTGCACATCTGACATGTCAATAAACTACGTAGCACATCTAAACATGTCAATAAACTACGTAGCACATCTAAACATGTCAATAAACTACGTTGCACATCTAAACATGTCAATAAACTATGTTGAACATCTAAACATGTCAATAAACTACGTTGCACATCTAAACATGTCAATAAACTACGTTACACATCTAAACATGTCAATAAACTACGTTGCACATCTGACATGTCAATAAACTACATTGCACATCTAAACCTATCAATAAACTACGTTGCACATCTAAACCTATCAATAAACTACGTTGCACATCTAAACATGTTAATAAACTACGTTGCACATCTAAACATGTTAATAAACTACGTTGCACATCTAAACCTATCAATAAACTACGCTGCACATCTAAACATGTCAATAAACTACGTTGCACATCTAAACGTCAATAAACTACGTTGCACATCTAAACATGTCAATAAACTACGTTGCACATCTGACATGTCAATAAACTACGTTGCACATCTAAACGTCAATAAACTACGTTGCACATCTAAACATGTCAATAAACTACGTTGCACATCTAAACATGTCAATAAACTACGTTGCACATCTAAACGTCAATAAACTACGTTGCACATCTAAACATGACAATAAACTACGTTGCACATCTGACATGTCAATAAACTACGTAGCACATCTAAACATGTCAATAAACTACGTAGCACATCTAAACATGTCAATAAACTACGTTGCACATCTAAACATGTCAATAAACTATGTTGAACATCTAAACATGTCAATAAACTACGTTGCACATCTAAACATGTCAATAAACTACGTTACACATCTAAACATGTCAATAAACTACGTTGCACATCTGACATGTCAATAAACTACATTGCACATCTAAACCTATCAATAAACTACGTTGCACATCTAAACCTATCAATAAACTACGTTGCACATCTAAACATGTTAATAAACTACGTTGCACATCTAAACATGTTAATAAACTACGTTGCACATCTAAACCTATCAATAAACTACGTAGCACATCTAAACCTATCAATAAACTACGTTGCACATCTAAACCTATCAATAAACTACGTTGCACATCTAAACATGTCAATAAACTACGTTGCACATCTAAACATGTCAATAAACTACGTTGCACATCTAAACGTCAATAAACTACGTTGCACATCTAAACATGTCAATAAACTGCCATTAAACACAATTGTTAAGCATCAGTATCAAGATAAATGTGTTGTCCTCTATAAAGGTCTGTAACACAACATGCCCGGAGTAGCAAGTACATGAGCAGAAACAGACAGAAGAAAACTCATAGAGAAGCAGCAATGTTATGCAATGATAACTTTGTCCTCCATCTATATTCTTCTTGACCCCCATTGTCTAGTTAGGACCCAGCGCCACTACACACTTGGTTAGTCACTCTGACCCACACCACCGGACACAAAGGCGCTAGTGTGACATGGTGACCTATCTGTGAGGAGACCTGTTCTGCTGGAGTGGACAACAGTGACCTGTATAATGACATTAGACCTAAAAGGTGAAAGATCATTGAGTAACTTTGAATGACAACATTTCCTGGAATGGGGAAGATACAGATTCTGGTAAGTAGAACAATCTGTCTGCCTTTGGTGATATGAGCAAAGAAATATCTATTAATCAAATAAATTATTCAATAAAAAAAAAGAGAGAGAGAGAATGATTACTGTATCTTCCTGGGTTTACTGTATATTCCTGGGTTTACTGTATCTTCCTGGGTTTACTGTAACTTCCTGGGTTTACTGTAACTTCCTGAGTTTACTGTAACTTCCTGGGTTTACTGTATCTTCCTGGGTTTACTGTAACTTCCTGGGTTTACTGTAACTTCCTGAGTTTACTGTAACTTCCTGGGTTTACTGTAACTTCCTGGGTTTACTGTAACTTCCTGAGTTTACTGTAACTTCCTGAGTTTACTGTAACTTCCTGGGTTTACTGTAACTTCCTGGGTTTACTGTAACTTCCTGAGTTTACTGTAACTTCCTGGGTTTACTGTAACTTCCTGAGTTTACTGTAACTTCCTGGGTTTACTGTAAGTTCCTGGGTTTACTGTATCTTCCTGGGTTTACTGTAACTTCCTGGGTTTACGGTAACTAAATTTGGCCCTAACCAAAGAGTACACAGTGGCAGAATACCTGACCACTGTGACTGACCCAAACTTAAGGAAAGCTTTGACTATGTACAGACTCAGTGAGCATAGCCTTGCTATTGAGAAAGGCCGCCGTAGGCAGACATGGCTCTCAAGAGAAGACAGGCAATGTGCACAATGACCACAAAATGAGGTGGAAACTGAGCTGCACTTCCTAACCGCTGATGTGGGGCAGGGAGGAGCGAGGGAGGGGGAGAGAGAGGGGGGGGTGAACCCAGTGGGGTATGATGTGGGGCAGGGAGGAGCGAGGGAGGGGGAGAGAGAGAGGGGGGGGGGGTGAACCCAGTGGGGTATGATGTGGGGCAGGGAGGAGCGAGGGAGGGGGAGAGAGAGAGGGGGGGGTGAACCCAGTGGGGTATGATGTGGGGCAGGGAGGAGCGAGGGAGGGGGAGAGAGAGGGGGGGGGGTGAACCCAGTGGGGTATGATGTGGGCCAGGGAGGAGCGAGGGAGGGGAAGAGAGAGGGGGGGTGAACCCAGTGGGGTATGATGTGGGGCAGGGAGGAGCGAGGGAGGGGGAGAGAGAGAGGGGGGGTGAACCCAGTGGGGTATGATGTGGGGCAGGGAGAGAGAGAGATGGAGGAGAGAGATGGAGGACAGAGAGGGAGAAGAGATGGAGGAGAGAGATGGAGAGAGATGGAGGAGAGAGAGGGAGAAGAGAGAGGGAGGAGAGAGATGGAGGAGAGAGATGGAGAAGAGAGGGGGAGGAGAGAGATGGAGGAGAGAGGGGGGGAAAGAGAGGGAGGAGAGAGATGGAGGAGAGAGAGGGAGGAGAGAGGGAGGAGAGAGATGGAGGAGAGAGAGGGAGAAGAGAGATTGAGAGAGATGGAGGAGAGAGAGGGAGGAGAGAGAGAGGGATGAACCCAGTGGGCTATGATGTGGAGCAGGGAGGGAAAGAGATGGAGGAGAGAGAGGGAGGAGAGAGATGGATGAGAGAGAGGGAGGAGAGAGAGGGAGGAGAGAGAGGGAGGAGAGAGATGGAGAGAGATGGAGGAGAGAGGGAGGAGAGAGATGGAGAGAGAGGGAGGAGAGAGATTGAGAGAGAAGGAGGAGAGAGATGGAGGAGAGATAGGGAGGAGATAGGGAGGAGAGAGATGGAGGAGAGAGATGGAGAGAGATGGAGGAGAGAGAGGGAGGAGAGAGAGGGAGGAGAGAGATGGAGGAGAGAGATTGAGGAGAGAGATGGAGCAGAGAGAATGAGGAGAGGGAGGAGAGAGATGAAGGAGAGAGAGGGATGGGAGAGATTGAGGAGAGAGATGGAGAGAGAGAGAGGGAGGTTGTTCCTCCTCTGTCAGAGATCCATCAGCTAATGGAGGTCTTGAGTTCTGTCTCTTCACCTTCTGTGTTATTCCCCCCACCACACACACACACACACACACACACTCACACACACACACATACACACACACACTCACACACACACACATACACACACACACACTCACACACATACATACACACACACTCACACACACACACACATACACACACACACACACACACACACACACACATACATACACACACACTCACACTCACACACACACACATACATACACACACACTCACACACACTCACACACACACACACACACATACATACACACACACTCACACACACTCACACACACACACACACACACACACACACACACACACACACACACACACACACACACACACACACACACACACACACACACACACACACACACACACACTCACTCACCTGCTATGCAGTGTGTGTATGCAATCGATGTGAATACAAGATGTGTGGTTGGGTACAGTACTCCTATAGTGATAAATTAATATCCGTAGGAAAGAGGAGACAGCACATAGGACTGAAACTCATTGGTGGCAGTAAGACATCTGCGGCTCTGGTTTGATTGGGCCTTCATGCCAGGAATGGGAAAATAACCTTTCCATATAACTCCACGCACACACACACACACACACACACACACACACACACACACACACACACACACACACACACACACACACACACGTGCACACACACACATTCACACATGCACATACACACGCACACACTCTCCGTCTGCAGCCTGGCTGATCAATAACCCAGGGCAGGGCACATCTGTCTAATTAAGAAGGCCTTTCTCACTGAGTCTTGTTTATGAAAGCAAACTCATCATGACGTCTGCAACGCCTGACTCTTCACTAACACTTTCCATTATGTGAGAGTCTCCATTCAACGTTTATGAACACACAATTGGCAGTGGGATTAAAATTGCACAACATCACAGGGCTAGTGAAATGTGCTTGATGTTGCTGCTAGCTCTACAACACACAGACGATCTGGGTCCTTTCCACCCCTTGTATTCAAGACCCCCATGGTGCTTTGCAGCCAGGGCCTGAAACAGTTTGGGATCAGCAGGAAGAGCGTTTTAACACGCTAATCAGATCGGAGTTGCTCAAATCACATATGCACAATGAGAAAAGACACTTAGTTTCTGCTGAGGGCCGTAAATGAAAACCATGAATCAATTACATGCAAAGCGCATTTCAATGAATAACTTGGGAAGTCATCATTAAAATGTTAATTAAGGGAACTGGCTGGGCAGATTCACCATGCTATTAGGCTGTGATGAGTTTGTATAGTGTGTGTTTTTTGGGTGTGTATTTTGTGAGATTTCACAAAATGTAAAAAAATAAAAAATGTAACTAACAGCTTCACAAAAATGACGAGAACATCAATAGTTTCACAGACAAGAGGGAACTTTAATTAAATATTGTGAAAGTTGAAAAGCTATTTTACATTTTCAAAGTTGAAACAACAATAAAAGTATAATCGTTACAGTAGTTTATTTTTCTCTTCTCCCTGTCGATCAATATATAACTGATCTGTGTGTCCAGTCAAACACAAGGCTTGGTAGGAGAGATGGGATGGAAGGGATGATAATAGGACTCAGAGAACAGGTGACCACCTCCCCGACAGGGACGGCTCTATTCTCCTGGCTGGACGGTTACACAGTAAACCTCAAACTCATCTGTCCCTATCCCCAAACACAGGAGAACTGAGTCACAATGCAGATACACTGACATCAGCATTACACAACTGCATTTTACAACAGACTCCCTGGTCTTCAGAATCCTCAGTTTAAATGTTCCCTCTCTCCTATGAAGTCACATTACAAAATATCCTTCAGCAATAAAAAAATAAAATAAAATGCCATGTTCTCTTTCAGAGGACTGATGGCACACACACACACACACACACACACACACACACACACACACACACACACACACACACGAAAGAGTACAAAGAGTGGTCATGTGACCCATGTCAGAGATAAACTGGTGCTCATTTTGTATATAAAGGGACTGGAAAAAGGGGGTTTCAGAAGAGAGGGGGGAGTCAGAAGAGAGGGGGGAGTCAGAAGAGAGGGAGGAATCAGAAGAGAGGGAGGAGTCAGAAGAGAGGGAGGAGTTAGAAGATATGGGGGAGTCAGAAGAGAGGGAGGAGTCAGAAGAGAGGGAGGAGTCAGAAGAGAGGGGAGAGTCAGAAGAGAGGGAGTAGTCAGAAGAGAGGGGGGAGTCAGAAGAGAGGGAGGAGTTAGAAGATATGGGGGAGTCAGAAGAGAGGGAGGAGTCAGAAGAGAGGGAGTAGTCAGAAGAGAGGGGAGAGTCAGAAGAGAGGGAGTAGTCAGAAGAGAGGGGGGAGTCAGAAGAGAGGGAGGAGTTAGAAGATATGGGGGAGTCAGAAGAGAGGGAGGAGTCAGAAGAGAGGGAGGAGTCAGAAGAGAGGGGGGAGTCAGAAGAGAGGGAGTAGTCAGAAGAGAGGGGGGAGTCAGAAGAGAGGGAGGAGTCAGAAGAGAGGGAGGAGTCAGAAGAGAGGGAGTAGTCAGAAGAGAGGGAGGAGTCAGAATGGTGGGGGGAGTCAGAAGGGGGAGGAGTTAGATGAGTGGGAGGAGTCAGAAGAGAGAGAGGAGTCAGAAGAGTGGGGGGAGTCAGAAGATAGGGAGGAGTCAGAAGAGAGGGGGAGTCAGAAGAGAGGGAGGAGTCAGAATGGTGGGGGGAGTCAGAAGGGGGAGGAGTTAGATGAGTGGGAGGAGTCAGAAGAGAGAGGGGAGTCAGAAGAGTGGGGGGAGTCAGAAGAGAGGGAGGAGTCAGAATGGTGGGGGGAGTCAGAAGGGGGAGGAGTTAGATGAGTGGGAGGAGTCAGAAGAGAGAGGGGAGTCAGAAGCGTGGGGGGAGTCAGAAGATAGGGAGGAGTCAGAAGAGTGGGAGGAGTCAGAAGAGTGGGAGGAGTCAGGCGAGTGGGAGGAGTCAGACGAGTGGGAGGAGTCAGAAGAGGGCAGTAGTAATTGTCTAAGCAAGGGTGTAAAATGACTTGTGTGTTACAAATGATTGTGCTGTCATTTAGAACGGTTCATAATCACATCTGTTTTTAGTACCATTACCTTTCTCTAATAGAATCACACTGGAAATAGAATATGTTTTACCATCAACCCACCTTTAGCTGTGGAGGTCTATATATATATATATATATATATATATATATATATATATATATATATATATCGTTATAGACGGAGGGAATAACCCTGAAGATGAGAGATGAACATGAAGGGAAGGGTCGGCTTCCTCTCCTCCTCCTCTCCTCTCCTCCTCTCCCCCTCTCCTCCTCTCCTCCATACCAGCTGCTCAACACATTCAATATTTATCCTTCTATTCTCAGTTATCTCGTCTCAGTGTCCTCCTCTCCTCTGTTATTTCTGGCTCCCCCTATCTCTGCTGCGCCATGCCGAGTGCTCCCTGCGGCAGGGGAAACAGTTAAACATCGCTCAGGGCTCAGGGATAAGGAACAGCTCCACTTGTGTTCCCCCCTCTCTATATGTTGCTTGTTGCACCCATTTTAAAGTATGTTAGCAGAGCACTGATGTGGTCTCTACTTTACACTGATGTCTGTGGGTTTGCATTGTTAAGGCATCTAAACTGCTGGTTCAGATTTTGGTGAGACAACGGAGGGGAAAGTGTAAATAAGATGGAAGAGATGAAGAAAGTATTTTCATTTTTCCCCCCAAAAAATGGTCAAATTCATGGCTAGAAAGAGAACCCACATGTCTAATGTTTGTTTTTAAACAGTATACGGGTTTTTTTTAAGCCCAAAAAATCTAAGCAAAGAAGAAATTCAAATGATATACTTATATAATCTCTTTACTATAAGAATAATATACTACCTTTACCATATGATAAAACAAACGCAAAATCAAGACAACATTTTTTGTTTCTTCATTAACTTCCAAAATGATACAAAAAAATAGACAATGGCTTTTAGGGTGGATGGAAAATGGAAGTATGGCTTAAAACAACACAAGAAAAACACCAACGTAAAAAATGACACGTATAAAAACCACATCTAAACACGGAACATGGTAGACAACCAAATAAACAACTGATCGGCACTGTCACAAAATGCAAACATACACACGAAGGATGTGGAAGAAGCAAAATGTAGAAATTGAGGAGAGATGGTACATTATTAGGTAACATTCGGTAACATTCTGTATCTCCCGTCTTAACTATTTAAACTCTCCGAGCTAAAGTTGATGGGATCAATTTGAGTTTGCAGTAAACATGACATCCGTGACACTCAAGCTGCCGTAAGACCTCTTTAAATGTATAAATATATCTTGAACAATGACTTTGGCAAAATTAAAAGAAACATCACATACATGTATTACTATATACAAAAACACACATCACACGAGAACAAAGAAAGAAAAGAAAGACAATTGATAAGATTGGATTCAGATATTTTTTGCTGGGCATCTGAGGATTAGGTCACTTTTACAGTGCTGGGTAATCCATGTATCACCATAAGATTGGATTCAGATATTTTTTGCTGGGCATCTGAGGATTAGGTCACTTTTACAGTGCTGGGTAATCCATGTATCACCATGTCGACTGGGACACCACTAAACACCTCATGTTGACTCATTAGTCTGTCTATAAAGTGTCTCCCAGTTTGACCTATCTCAGATCCTCAACTGTTGTCCACAAGGTGGAACAAGAGAACCATTTTGAATGGGCGACCCATGACCCCAGTGACCCCAGTATCATGGTGAGAACACAACAAACCAAAAACTATCAAGGAATAATTCATACAAAGAAAAATAACTCACACAATATAGCAAAAGTGAAATGGCGACATCCTTTTAAAACATATGGTGTCCTTCATTGAGATTTCATGGTGGATGGCAGAGAGAGAGAGAGAGAGAGAGAGATAGAGAGAGAGAGAGAGAGAGAGAGAGAGAGAGAGAGAGAGAGAGAGAGAGAGAGAGAGAGAAAACACTTTAACAAGAGGGTTTCTAATGTACAGTTACAGGGCACAGCAAGATTGCGGTCCAATAGACCAACCACACAGTAGAGACACTGTTGCTATCCAGAGCAGGTTCAGGCTCTGCTCTCTAACTCTGACAACCACCTAGGAGCTTGGACACGTTCGGTACACTTACAGCCAACATGGAGTGAATGGCTGGCGACGTGTCATCATGGGTAAATCACTTGCTTTCTGTGGTGCCGAGCGAGCGCTTCTAGTCGTAGCGATGGAGTTCTCTGCTAGGCATGAGAGGGAGAGAAATGAGTAGGCGCTGTTTGCAGCGGCCAAAAGAACTCGAAAGCAGAGAGTTTCTGCAATGGTGCATGGTTAGTGCTACCTAGCGTGTCTTTCTGTGCCTTAGGGTTAGTTAGGGAATGTGGCATCGTCTCTATCCAGCACACTGTAGTACAAAACAAATGTCTAAATGTCTGGTTTGGCTAGTCTTGATTCATGAGTACAGCAATTGTATAAATCTAATTCAGTCTTTACTATTTAACTCACATTTTAATGTCTTCTATCATTCTCAAACAATTTATTCATTTATCTTTTTCAGATTCATAAATAAAAAATCTCTCTAATATTTTCACTTGTGTATATTACACATTGAAGATGGGAAATACATATTGTTTTGCACAAAGGTAAAACACTAAATAAGAGGATAAGTCAATCCTCTCCCAAATAAATAAAAGTCATGTTTAGCTGGGTTGGGTTTTCTGGGTAATCTGTGACCTTGTGTTCAACTCTTACGAATTCCAAAGAGGTTGTTGTAAATGCTGCGTTTTCTTCTTATTTATTTTTTCTCCTTTTAAAGTTCAAATGTGATTCCTTTTAAAAAAAGGGCCTGAGTTACGGGTTCTATTCCTTCAACGCAGGACTGACGAACCAGTCCTAAACTGTAGCCTTGGGTACATGCTGAGATCCACGCCTGAGTCTTTCTTCTCATACCCAAACATCGCTTACATGGGAGGAACGATCATTCCAGGAATCACTGCTGTGTGGAGAAGAGAGAAAGGGAGAAGGTGGAGGGAAGAGAGAAAGAGAGAGAGAGAGAGAGAGAGAGACAGAGAGAGACAGAGAGAAAGAGAGAAAGAGAGAGAGAGAGAGAGAGGGGGGAAGGAAGAGAGAGAGATAGAGAGAGAGAGAGAGAGAGAGAGAGAGAGAGAGAGAGAGAGAGAGAGAGAGAGACAGAGAGAGAGAGAGAGAGAGAGAGAGAGAGAGACAGAGAGAGAGAGAGAGAGAGAGAGACAGAGAGAGGGAGAGTTGGTTAATACATTAAAATGTTCCCAATGTTTTCCTCACATAATAATTACTCTTTAAATACAGCAATCTGTTCTCACATCTGCATTACAAACTATACTCAAACTATGACTCAAATACGCTTTCAAACAAGGTATAAATCATTTATATATTTTCAACAGCCTTGCCAAATTGGCACAAATGGGACACTTGAAACACTTGATTAGTGTTGTCAAAAACCGTGCCTTAATTGTTTGCATGCACTGAAGCTCATTTCTGTGTGTTTGTGACGTACTACATGATCCCCGGCTGGCTTCAAACAGCTGCATGGGGATCTGTGTCAGCATAAGGAACAGAGCTTAATGAAAGCTCCAAATCAAACCAAGGGTGACTACAGTACGCAGTGAAGACACACCAGGCACAATCCTACACAACACTACACTACATACTACTAAACACAACACTACAACCAACACGCCACCCAACACTATTACACACTACACAACACTATACACAACACTACACAACACACTACACACAACACTACACACTACACACAACACTACACAACACTACATAACACACAACACATTACTACACACTACACACAACACTACACACTACACACAACACTACACAACACTACATAACACACAACACAATACTACATAACACTTCACAACACAACACTACACTACGCAACATTACACAACACATGACACAACACTACAAAACACACTACACACTACACTACACACTACACACAACACTACACAACACTACACAACACACTACACAACACTACATAACACTACACAACACAATGCTACACAACGCTACACAATGCAACACAACATTACACACTACACAACTGTTGTGAATTTATTACAAATAAAAAAATGAAATATCACATTTACATAACTATTCAGACCCTTTACTCAGTACTTTGTTGAAGCACCTTTGGCAGCGATTACAGCCTTGACTCTTCTTGGGTATGACGTTACAAGCTTGGTACACCTGTATTTGGGGAGTTTCTCCCATCCTTCTCTGCAGATCCTCTCAAGCTCTGTCAGAATGGATGGGGAGCGTTGCTGCACAGCTATGTTCGATCGGGTTCAAGTCCGAGCTCTGGCTGGGCCACTCAAGGATTTTCAGAGACTTGTCTCAAAGCCACTCTTGCGTTGTCTTGGCTGTTTGCTTAGGGTCGTTGTTGTGTTGGAAGGTGAACCTTCACCCCAATCTCAGGTCTTGAGCACTCTGGAAATTGTTTTTATCAAGGATCTCTCTGTACTTTGCTCTGTTCATCTTTGCCTCGATCCTGACTAGTCTCCCAGTCCCTGCCGCTGAAAAACATCCCCACAGCATGCTGCCACCACCATGCTTCACCGTAGGGATGGTGCCATGTTTCCTCCAGACGTGACGCCTGGCATTCAGGACAAAGAGTTCAATCTTGGTTTCATCAGACCAGAGAATCTTGTTTCTCATGGTCTGAGAGTCCTTTAGGTGCTTTTTTGGCAAACTCCAAGCGGGCAGTCATGTGCCTTTTACTGAGGAGTGGCTTCCGTCTGGCCACTCTACCATAAAGGCCTGATTGGTGCAGTGCTGCAGAGATGATTGTCCTTCTGGAAGTTTCTCCCTTCTCAACAGAGGGACTCTAGAACTCTGTCAGAGTGACTATCGGGTTCTTGAGCACCTCCCTGACCTAGGCCCTTCTCCCCCGATTTCTCAGTTTGGCCGCCAAACTTCTTCCATTTAAGAATGATGGAGGCCGCTTTGTTCTTGGGGACCTTCACTGCTGCATAAATGTTTTGGTACCCTTCCCCAGATCTGTGCCTCGACACAATCCTGTCTCGGAGCTCTACGGACAATTCCTTCGACCTCATGGCTTGGTTTTTGTTCTGACATGCACTGTCAACTGTGGGACTTTATAGAGACAGGTGTGTGCCTTTCCAAATCATGTCCAATCAATTGAATTTACCACAGGTGGACTCCAATCAAGATGTAGAAATATCTCAAGTATGATAAATGAAAACAGGATGTGCCTGTTTCCATAGCAAAGGGTCTGAATACTTATGTAAATAAGGCATTTCTGTCATTTATTTTTAAGACTGTTATGGTCATTATGGGGTATTGTGTGTAGATTGGTGAAAAAACAACAACATTTATTTAATACATTTTATAATAAGGCTGTATCGTAACAAAATGTGGAAAAAGTCAAGGGGTCTGAATACCTTCCGAAAGCACTGCCCAAATTGACAATATACAGTATATAATTCATGTTTGACTAGAATGAACCAGCTCCATCATCTCCAATCATTCACAGGGAAATGGATTTGAGTTGGGTACATGGTAATGGATTGATGAGATGTGGTTGTTCCATGACCTAACATATCCAGTGTAGTGGGACAGGCCAAAGGTCAGAGGCCAGAGGTCAGAGGCCAGAGCACCTCTAAGGTGTGTAAGGAATTTCTATTGCTTGAGATTTTCACTTGTCGTTGGTTATGCAACTGCTGACAAACACCAAAAAGGATGCTGGGTGTTTTTCTGCAGGCGTTTTGCTCTCAAATCTACTGTTGATGGAATCAAGGGAGGCAGGAAAAGTTATGCACACACACACACACACACACACACACACACACACACACACACACACACACACACACACACACACACACAATGTGTTAGCTCATCGATAAAATAACGCAATATGTCATAAACCAAAATCACAAGTGTAACGTACAAAAAGAAAGCATTTCAAATGTTTATGTGAGGATATCAAAATGATCTTTGAATAAACCCAGATTTGGTTTATTAATCTTAGAACAATCTGATTTACATGGAAAACACAAATGCTTCTCAACTATTACAGCTGATAATATGCCCGACTGCACAGGAACTATTGCTGTATGTGGTATCTTCTGGCAGTTCTATGTCAGTTCTGTCATATTGTGAGACACACGGGACTGGGAGAGAAGGAGCTTGTGGCAGTTCTATGTCAGTTCTGTCATATTGTGAGACACACGGGACTGGGAGAGAAGGAGCTTGTGGCAGTTCTATGTCTGTTCTGTCATATTGTGAGACACACGGGACTGGGAGAGAAGGAGCTTGTGGCAGTTCTATGTTAGTTCTGTCATATTGTGAGACACACAGGACTGGGAGAGAAGGAGCTTGGGTTTAGATACGATGCCTCTCTGACAAAACATCATGTATGAAAATGACTCAACTCTAGCTCTTTGATCTGCAGTAGTGTAACACAAACCTAGTCAGTCGGTGGGTGTATGTCAATGTAAATAGTGACAGGATCGATTGTCAACAAAGCCCAACAGCTGTCTTTGTTAATAATTTCCCAGCCTATAGTGGGGGGGGGGGGGGGGTGATCAGATAGAGAGGAGACTCTGTGGAAGCACACTCCACTGTACTATGCTACGCTACAGAGTGTTAAAGGAATGATGTTGTGCTCCTGTGACTCTGTGGAAGCACACTCCACTGTACTATGCTACGCTACGCTACAGAGTGTAAAAGGAATGATGTTGTGCTCCTGTGACTCTGTGGAAGCACACTCCACTGTACTATGCTACGCTACGCTACAGAGTGTTAAAGGAATGATGTTGTGCTCCTGTGACTCTGTGGAAGCACACTACACTGTACTATGCTACGTTACGCTACAGAGTGTTAAAGGAATGATGTTGTGCTCCTGTGACTCTGTGGAAGCACACTCCACTGTACTATGCTACGCTACGCTACAGAGTGTTAAAGGAATGATGTTGTGCTCCTGTGACTCTGTGGAAGCACACTCCACTGTACTATGCTTCGCTTCGCTACAGAGTGTTAAAGGAATGATGTTGTGCTCCTGTGACTCTGTGGAAGCACACTACACTGTACTATGCTACGCTACGCTACGCTACAGAGTGTTAAAGGAATGATGTTGTGCTCCTGTGACTCTGTGGAAGCACACTACACTGTACTATGCTATGCTACGCTACGCTACGCTACAGAGTGTTAAAGGAATGATGTTGTGCTCCTGTCTCAGCTTTTGTTTGGCTGGTGGAGCTCTAACACTAAACTATGATTTAACAGATAATTTCCAAAAAGAACATCCTATACTGGTATCCAGTCATGGCAGGTTTGTTGAATAAACAAAGACCTTATGTAAATTGTGAGATATCTTTTCTGATTGTGTTTCAGTAATGTACAGTCGTGGCCAAAAGTTTTGAGAATGACACAAATATTAATTTCCACAAAGTTTGCTGCTTCAGTGTCTTTAGATATTTTTGTCAGATGTTATTATGGAATATTGAAGTACAATTACAAGCATTTCAACAGTGTCGAAGGCTTTTACTGACAATTACATGAAGTTGATGCAAAGAGTCAATATTTGCAGTGTTTTTTTTCAAGACCTCTTTTTCAAAACCTCTGCAATTCCACCCTGGCATGCTGTCAATTAACTTCTGGGCCACATCCTGACTGATGGCAGCCCATTCTTACATAATCAATGCTTGGAGTTTGTCAGAATTTGTGTTTTTTTGTTTGTCCACCCGCCTCTTGAGGATTGACCACAAGTTCTCAATGGGATTAAGGTGTGGGGAGTTTCCTGGCCATGGACCCAAAATATCTATGTTTTGTTCCCCGAGCCACTTAGTTATCACTTTTGCCTTATGGCAAGGTGCTCCATCATGCTGGAAAAGGCAATGTTCGTCACCAAACGGTTCCTGGATGGTTGGGAGAAGTTGCTCTCGGAGGATGTGTTGGTACCATTCTTTATTCAAGGCTGTGTTCTTAGGCAAAATTGTGAGTGAGCCCACTCCCTTGGCTGAGAAGCAACCCCACACATGAATGGTATCAGGATGCTTTACTGTTGGCATTATACAGGACTGATGGTAGCGCTCACCTTGTCTTCTCCGGACAAGCTTTTTTCCGGATTCCCCAACCAATCGGAAAGGGGATTCATCAGAGAAAATGACTTTACCCCAATCCTCAGCAGTCCAATCCCTGTACCTTTTGCAGAATATCAGTCTGTCCCTGATGTTTTTCTTGGAGAGAAGTGGCTTCTTTGCTGCCCTTCTTGACACCAGGCCATCCTCCAAAAGTCTTTGCCTCACTGTGCGTGCAGATGCACTCACACCTGACTGCTGCCATTCCTGAGAAAGCTCTGTACTGGTGGTGCCCCGATCCCACAGCTGAATCAACTTTAGGAGACGGTCCTGGCTCTTTCTGGACTTTCTTGGGTGCCCTGAATTCTTCTTCACAACAATTCAACCGCTCTCCTTGAAGTTCTTGATGATCCGATAAATGGTTGATTTAGGTGCAGTCCTACTGGCAGCAATATCCATGCCTGTGAAGCCCATTTTGTGCAACGCAATGGTGACGGCACATGTTTCCTTGCAGGTAACCATGGATGACAGAGGAATAACAATGATTCCAAGCACCACCCTCCTTTTGAAGCTTCCAGTCTGTTATTCGAACTCAATCAGCATGACAGAGTCATCTCCAGCCGTGTCCTCGCCAACACTCACACCTGAAGAGAATCACTGACATGATGTTAATTGCAATTCATCAGATCACTCTTCATAACATTCTGGAGTATATGCAAATTTCTATCATACAAACTGAGGCAGCAGACTTTGTGAAAATTAATATTTGTGTCATTCTCAAAACTTTTAGCCACGACTGTATGTATTGGGTCTGTTGAGGACAGCAGTGTGTCCTGTCCTGTCCGGTCCTGGGAGAAAGCTCTGTGTTCCCACACCCACACAGCTACAGCCTGCCCTGCCCTCTAGCCCCTATGCATTCATGCCCTTTCTCCTCATTCACACACAGGAAGATAGGCACGACCACTAAAGCATTAAAACCAAATAAAAGGACAAACTTCTGAGTAATATGACTACTCTGCCAAACGCCCTTTTAGCTGAATAAACAAAAGCACAGACCAGAATTAGAGATATCCTCTCATCTCTCATCCTCTCTTTTGTCAAAATATACAACTGCAAAATGAGGATGGTTGATGTTAATGTAATGGGTAAGGTGATGGGTAGATGGGTGGAACGATGGATGGATGGATGGATGGATGGATGGATGGATGGAGGGACGGAGGAAGAGAAGGGAGGATGGGTGGATGGGTGGATGGATGGAGAAGTGGATGGAGAGATGGATGGTTAGAGGGACGGAGGAAGAGAAGGGAGGATGGGTGGATGGATGGATGGTTAGAGGGACGGAGGAAGAGAAGGGAGGATGGGTGCATGCCAGAAAGAGTAACGTACTTCAGGAAAAGGCCAGGCCCTGCAGCGAGCTGGCTGTGGAGTACTTGCTAGAGTCCACAAAAGACTGATCTGAGGGAGGGAGCGCAAAGAGAGGAGGGGAGGAGAGAAAGCAAAAACAACGTGTCATTTCAAGGCCGGAGAAGGGGAGAAGGGGAGGAGGGGAGAAGGGGAGGAGGGGAGAAGGGAAGGAGGGAAGGAGGGGAGGAGAGGAGAAGGGAAAGGAGGGGAGAATGGGAGGAGGGGAGGAGGGGAGAAGGGAAGGAGGGGAGAAGGGGAGGGGGGAGGAGAAAAAGGCAGTGGATATTGGGGACGTAGAGGTTGGTTAGAGAGAGACATAATAGTGTCTCCATTGGCTAAGGGGATCACCTTGGAGACCATTGCCGTTGGTGCAGGTGGGTGGGGGTGAGGTCTGAGGTCGCACCACAGGGGCGAAGGCGCTCTTCTGCTTGACGGCCGACACCATGTTGGCAGGGGAGAAGGAGAAGATCCCAGAGGAACTGCTACAGTTAGAGGGCAGGCTGGTGGAGGACGCCATGGTGGGGCTGGAGGGAACGACTGGAGGGATGGAGAGAGGGAGAGATGGGGGAGGAGGTAGGGAGGGAGGGAGAGATGGGGAGGGAGGTAGGGAGAGAGGGAGAGATGGGGAGGGAGTAGGAGGGTGGGAGGGAGGGAGGGATGGGGAGGGATGGAGAGGGAGGGTGGGAGGTAGGGAGGGAGGGAGAGGGAGATGGGAAGAGAGAAGGAGGGAGGGAGGGAGGGAGGGAGGGAGGGAGGGAGGGAGGTAGAGAGGGAGGGAGAGATGGTGGGGGAGAGGGAGGGTGGGAGGGAGGGAGGGAGGGAGAGAGAGAGAGATGGGAAGAGTGAATTAGGGAAGGAGGGAGAGAGAGAGGGCAAGAAAGAGAGCGAGAGCGCGTGAGAGAGAGAGAGAGAGAGAGAGAGAGAGAGGGGGGGGGGGGGCAAGAGAGAGGGCAAGAGAGAGCGCGAGAGTGAGAAAGAGAGACAGGGGAGGGAGGGAGGGAGGGAAGGAAGGAGAGAGGGGGAGGCATAGCAAGAGGTTAATTTCATCATGTAGAATTAATAATTTATCAGAGAACACAAGAAAAAAACAACTCCTTAAGTATTCAAGGGGGGAAAGTTTCAAAAGAGAGGAAATTAAAATCAAGTTCATTCTTACAAATTAATGCTTGTTGGTCAACTATTCAACCCAATCCACCTAGCAGTGGTCTCTTAGGTCTCATTCACTGCTCTTTAATGTTTTTCTTACTGGTTACACATTATTAGAAGTGATTCTTGTTATTTCACCATTTAAATAGATTTATATCTCCATGAACCATGAAACAATGGCACAATCCATTTATCAAATCCTAACTAATCAATGAATGAAAATTGGAAGCACAGAGCCCAGGCTTGTGGATTGATTGGAAGTGTCTAATAGAGTCAGCTAGCCTTTTAAAATACGTGTTAACATCGTGGGGAGCAAAGTGATGAAATTGAATTGTTACCCCTCCAATTAGTTTATTGATTTAATTAGCAGTCTTTAATTCCGTGGCCAGGCTAGAAAGGATCCGTGATACGGCCAGTCAGGCGTTGCAAACAGGCAATACACCAGTGACTCTCAATCCAATTTCAGGGCAATCTGATGAAAGGAGAGAGTCCTCCACAAGCCCAGAACATTCCAGCGTGGTTTCTCCTCCTAACCAGAGTAGTCTCATATAGCTAGTTCATAAGGCTTGATGTTGTCCGTGGAGATTTATCTGCCTGAAAGAAATCTGTAGGTGTCTGTTCTTAGATCATTGCCAAATGGTCCTCAAAGACAAACCTTCACAACTGGCACCCACCATCACAATTAGACCAAACAAACAACCTCTCTCTCTTTGTCTGTCTCCATCTAACACTCTCCCTCCGGGTTTCCCTCATTGGAAAAGGGGAGTCAATTCAGAATGTGCAGGAGAACAACAACATAGTGGATGTATGGCTGTCAGATGAAAGGCGATTAGAGGAGAGGACTGGTGAGTTGTTCAGGCTCCAGTACTGGGAGACTGCCAGGCAGACAGCCAATAGGGGAATAGCTCTAGATCTGAAGGCCTCCCTGTCACCACCAGGCCTCCCTGTCACCACCAGGCCTCCCTGTCACCACCAGACCTCCCTGTCCTCCCTGTCACCACCAGACCTCCCTGTCACCACCAGGCCTCCCTGTCACCACCAGGCCTCCCTGTCCTCCCTGTCACCACCAGGCCTCCCTGTCACCACCAGACCTCCTTGTCACCACCAGGCCTCCCTGTCCTCCCTGTCACCACCAGACCTCCCTGTCCTCCCTATCACCACCAGACCCCGCTGTCACCACCAGACCTTCCTGTCACCACCAGACCTCCCTGTCCTCCCTGTCACCACCAGACCTCCCTGTCACCACCAGACCTTCCTATCCTCCCTGTCACCACCAGACCTCCCTGTCCTCCCTGTCACCACCAGACCTCCCTGTCCTCCCTGTCACCACCAGACCTCCCTGTCGCCACCAGGCCAAACTCTCATAAACAAGCAAATAGGGAGAGAAAATTCCCACTCCTCTCATCCCTCCTCAAAGACCACAACTCTGTTCAGTACTGGGCTACAAACCAGAACCCATACTGTACAGCTCTTCTAGGGAGAGAGAGGAATGTACAGCAACAGTATGGGCACAGGCATAGGGGGAGCCATGCACTGAATAGTGGGTGAGTGTGGGTGGGTGGGTGAGCTGAGTGTGGGTGGGTAGGTGAGCTGAGTGTGGGTGTGTGGGTGAGCTGAGTGTGGGTGGGTGAGCTAAGTGTGGGTGGGGGTGAGCTGAGTGTGGGTGGGTGAGCTGAGTGTGGGTGGGGGTGTGGGTGAGCTGAGTGTGGGTGGGTGGGTGAGCTGAGTGTGGGTATGTGGGTGAGCTGAGTGTGGGTGGGTGGGTGAGTGGGTGAGCTGAGTGTGGGTGTGTGGGTGAGCTGAGTGTGGGTGGGTGAGCTGAGTGTGTGTGCGTGGGTGGATTAGCTGAGTGTGGGTGGGCGGGTGAGCTGAGTGTGGGTGGGTGGGTGAGCTGAGTGTGTGTGGGTGGGTGGGTGGGTGGGTGAGCTGAGTGTGGGTGGGTGGGTGGGTGAGCTGAGTGTGGGTGGGTGGGTGAGCTGAGTGTGGGTGGGTGTGTGAGCTGGGTGTGGGTGGATGAGCTGAGTGGGTGTGGGTGAGCTGAGTGTGGTTGGGTGGGTGGGTGAGTTGAGTGTGGGTGTGTGGGTGAGCTGAGTGTGGGTGGGTGGGTGGGCGGGTGAGCCGAGTTTGGTGTGTGGGTGAGCTGAGTGTGGGTGGGTGGGTGGGTGGGTGAACATAGTGTAGGTGGGTAGGTGGGTGAGCTGAGTGTGGGTGTGTGGGTGGGTGAGCTGAGTGTGGGTGGGTGAACAGAGTGTGGGTGTGTGGGTGAGCTGAGTGTGGGTGGGTGGGTGAGTGAGCTGAGTGAGTGAGACGGCTGGCTGTGGGTGGGTCGGCCGATTGGATGCAGGTGGGTAAAGGCGGTTGTGAGCTGTCTGTGGGTGGCTAGAAGAGCTGGAGTTGGACTCACTAGCGTAGGGCGAGTTGGCAGCGCTGCCGTTGAGGAAGCTGGGGGATCCTCCCAGGTTGGACATGCCAGTGTTGCCGTAGCCGTTCATGCTGGTGGTCACAGAGCTGTAGTTACTCTGCTGGGGGGTGGAGCTGGGCACATAGCCATGTGGAGACACGCTGCTCGTGTTCCGACTGAAACCTACACACACACACACACACACACAGAGAGAGAGAGAAAACAAAGATATCAGTCACCTTTCTGCAGTCACCTAATCATAGAACCACGTAAAACTGTAACGTCACAGACAAGGTCACAGACAACGTCACGGACAACGTCACAGTGTAACGTCACAGACAACGTCACAGTGCAACGTCACATTCACAAAACACAGCAGCTACATTTCTATTCAGTTACCGGTTTCTATGACGATAGCGCCACACCCGTATCGACCCGCCCCCTCACCCTGATTGGCTCCCTGGGAGGACTCGGACACGTTGACGGCCAGCTGGCCAGGGAAGGAGTTGACCCCCATCATGCCTGCGTGGACGGAGCTGTTGCCCAGGCCGCTCAACTGGTTGTGGTTTCTGGGAACATTGTAAAGAGCCTCCGCTATATCCGCCGCACGCTTCAGAATCATCTCCTGCCACAGGAGAACACAGTTAGACGAGCGTTCACATATACACTGGTACCAGATAAGTAGCTTTCATATAAACAACACTGGTACCAGATCAGTAGCTTTCATATAAACAACACTGGTACCAGTTAAAGTAGCTTTCATATAAACAACACTGGTACCAGATAAGTAGCTTTCATATAAACAACACTGGTACCAGATACAGTAGCTTTCATATAAACAACACTGGTACCAGTTAAAGTAGCTTTCATATAAACAACACTGGTAACAGCTAAAGTAGCTTTCATATAAACAACACTGGTACCAGATACAGTAGCTTTCATATAAACAACACAGCTAAAGTAGCGTTCACAGAGCAACACTAGTGACAGTTTAAAGGGCCAATCAGCAGTTGACACCGTCCCCCGACCTCTGTCTGGGTAAACAGCTGAGGAATGGACCTGGAACCATATTCAAATTCATGGATGCTGACCATCCATGATATCAACATGACAGTTTTAACCATGTTAACCAGTGTTTGTTTACAATTACATTGTTTACCAACAATGGCGTAGAACCAGCCTATATGTTGTGTTCTGGTGGGGTACGACAGTAGAACCAGCCTATATGTTGTGTTCTGGTGGGGTACGACAGTAGAACCAGCCTATATGTTGGGTTCTGGTGGGGTACGACAGTAGAACCAGCCTATATGTTGGGTTCTGGTGGGGTACGACAGTAGAACCAGCCTATATGTTGGGTTCTGGTGGGGTACGACAGTAGGACCAGCCTATATGTTGTGTTCTGGTGGGGTACGACAGTAGAACCAGCCTATATGTTGTGTTCTGGTGGGGTACGACAGTAGAACCAGCCTATATGTTGGGTTCTGGTGGGGTACGACAGTAGAACCAGCCTATATGTTGGGTTCTGGTGGGGTACGACAGTAGGACCAGCCTATATGTTGTGTTCTGGTGGGGTACGACAGTAGAACCAGCCTATATGTTGTGTTCTGGTGGGGTACGACAGTAGAACCAGCCTATATGTTGGGTTCTGGTGGGGTACGACAGTAGGACCAGCCTATATGTTGGGTTCTGGTGGGGTACGACAGTAGAACCAGCCTATATGTTGGGTTCTGGTGGGCTACGACAGTAGAACCAGCCTATATGTTGGGTTCTGGTGGGGTACGACAGTAGAACCAGCCTATATGTTGGGTTCTGGTGGGGTACGACAGTAGAACCAGCCTATATGTTGGGTTCTGGTGGGGTACGACAGTAGAACCAGCCTATATGTTGGGTTCTGGTGGGCTACGACAGTAGAACCAGCCTATATGTTGGGTTCTGGTGGGGTACGACAGTAGAACCAGCCTATATGTTGGGTTCTGGTGGGGTACGACAGTAGAACCAGCCTATATGTTGTGTTCTGGTGGGGTACGACAGTAGAACCAGCCTATATGTTGGGTTCTGGTGGGGTACGACAGTAGAACCAGCCTATATGTTGGGTTCTGGTGGGCTACGACAGTAGAACCAGCCTATATGTTGGGTTCTGGTGGGGTACGACAGTAGAACCAGCCTATATGTTGGGTTCTGGTGGGGTACGACAGTAGAACCAGCCTATATGTTGGGTTCTGGTGGGGTACGACAGTAGAACCAGCCTATATGTTGGGTTCTGGTGGGCTACGACAGTAGAACCAGCCTATATGTTGGGTTCTGGTGGGGTACGACAGTAGAACCAGCCTATATGTTGGGTTCTGGTGGGGTACGACAGTAGAACCAGCCTATATGTTGGGTTCTGGTGGGGTACGACAGTAGAACCAGCCTATATGTTGGGTTCTGGTGGGGTACGACAGTAGAACCAGCCTATATGTTGGGTTCTGGTGGGGTACGACAGTAGAACCAGCCTATATGTTGGGTTCTGGTGGGGTACGACAGTAGAATCAGCCTATATGTTGGGTTCTGGTGGGGTACGACAGTAGAATCAGCCTATATGTTGGGTTCTGGTGGGGTACGACAGTAGAATCAGCCTATATGTTGGGTTCTGGTGGGGTACGACAGTAGAATCAGACTATATGTTGGGTTCTGGTGGGGTACGACAGTAGAACCAGCCTATATGTTGGGTTCTGGTGGGGTACGACAGTAGAACCAGCCTATATGTTGGGTTCTGGTGGGGTACGACAGTAGAACCAGCCTATATGTTGGGTTCTGGTGGGGTACGACAGTAGAATCAGACTATATGTTGGGTTCTGGTGGGGTACGACAGTAGAACCAGCCTATATGTTGGGTTCTGGTGGGGTACGACAGTAGAACCAGCCTATATGTTGTGTTCTGGTGGGGTACGACAGTAGAATCAGCCTATATGTTGTGTTCTGGTGGGGTACGACAGTAGAACCAGCCTATATGTTGTGTTCTGGTGGGGTACGACAGTAGAACCAGCCTATATGTTGGGTTCTGGTGGGGTACGACAGTAGAACCAGCCTATATGTTGGGTTCTGGTGGGGTACGACAGTAGAACCAGCCTATATGTTGGGTTCTGGTGGGGTACGACAGTAGAACCAGCCTATATGTTGGGTTCTGGTGGGGTACGACAGTAGAACCAGCCTATATGTTGGGTTCTGGTGGGGTACGACAGTAGAACCAGCCTATATGTTGGGTTCTGGTGGGGTACGACAGTAGAACCAGCCTATATGTTGGGTTCTGGTGGGGTACGACAGTAGAACCAGCCTATATGTTGGGTTCTGGTGGGGTACGACAGTAGAACCAGCCTATATGTTGGGTTCTGGTGGGGTACGACAGTAGAACCAGCCTATATGTTGGGTTCTGGTGGGGTATGACCAGTCAACATGTAGAGTTGACATCAGTACCCCTGTTACACTACTGTACCTGCCAACATGTCATTTTCCCTGTGTATTACTGTTACCCCACTCCTCTTGTCTAGACAGGGTGACACTAAGTAGGGCACAAATGACCTGCTGTATGTTCAATGTGTAATGACTATTTTCACAAAGTGGAAATATATTGGTTTTAGTGGGGATAATTAATGTGGACATGTCTTGGGAAGTATTTGATGAATATTTAATCAGGTATGCTATTAGCCACCGGAGATGAATGAATAATGACGTATAACTGGTGTGAACGGGGACGCAGAGGGATGTGGCAGAATGTGGCGGGGACAGAGAGAGAGATGGTGTCTGTCTGAACTGCACCTGGTTGTTGTGAGGCATCCCATACAGAGCCTCCACGAGGTCTGCTGCCCTCTTCAGAATCACTTCCTGTAGAAAGAGAGAGAGGGATGGAAGTAGGGAAAGAGAGAAAGAAAGAAAGAAAGATAGAGCGAGAGAGAGAAAATGAGAGAGAGAGAAAGAAAGAAAGAAAGAGCGAGCGAGAAAACGAGAGAGAGAGAAAGCGAGGGAGACAGAGAGCGAGAGAGAGAGAGAGAAAGAGAGAGAGAACGGGTGAGATGGTGTAGCAATAAATTGTTGTTCAGCAATAAACATTGAAAGACCTCATATTTGTGGTTGTGTCATCTACTGTAAAACCCTCAACTTTCACCTCTGTCCTGGCTCTTCTACAGTGCAACACGCAACCTTGAACATTCCCTTTTGGTGAGTACCATCGCCAACAACCTAAAACATTGGAACTATACTGTATAGCAAGCAGCCTATTGAATTGTTCAGACTCTGACAGGGAGAGAGAGAGAGAGAGAGAGAGAGAGAGAGAGAGAGAGAGAGAGAGAGAGAGAGAGAGAGAAAGAGAGAGAGAGAGAAAGAGAGAGAGAGAGAGCTAGAGAGAGAGAGAGAGAGAGAGAGAGAAAGAGAGAGAGAGAGAGAGAAAGAGAGAGAGAGAGAGAGAGAGAGAGAGAGAGAGAGAGAGAGAGAGAGAGAGAGAGAGAGAGAGAGAGAGAGAAAGAGAGAGAGAGAGAGAGAGAGAGAGAGAGAGAGAGAGAGAGAGAGAGAGAGAACAGCACCAGTATTGCACTCTACATCTGCTTTCTATTGGAGAAAGACAATGAAATCTGTGTGAAAAGGTCACTAAGGACTTCTTCATTGGTGTTGGGAAATAAAAAAACAGTTCTCTCTCAGAAGACATTTCCATGGCAATTAGACAACAGTCATCAGCACAAAAACATTCTTGTTAATGAGAAACAATTATTGAAGTGAGGGGGGGGGAGTATCCCGAGCCAAGCTGAGCCAACTGCCTGAAGTATTGTAGTGTGTTTGCCGTTAGCTGTAGTGTTTCCCATGGGCACTAGCCTCCCTCCACTCCAACTCATCAAACGCTTTAAGGCAGCAGAGGGAACTTTACTCTTATCTTCAGTCTAAGACACAGGCCCCCAAGGGACAACAATAATTCCATTAAGTTCTGTGCCATTTTCGACTTGTTTTGTTAAATAAGTTGTTTGTTGTTGTTGTCTATAAAGCATTTTTATGTGTTGTCAAGTCCATTATGTCTTCGCGTAAAAACAATATATCTTAAAGTAAGCTTAGGGTCGTTCCACCAATTCGGTGCCTTTTTGGGGTTTTAGGCTGGGTTTCTGTATAGGCACTTTGTGACATCTGCTGATGTAAAAATTGCTTTATAAATACATTTGATTTGATTCGTGCATCTTGGTCAAAACATTTCTGTCATAAAGAGCACATGTTCAACTTTATAAAAATAAAAAAAGTTTCCCATCTCAAGAGGTAAAATTTAAAAAATGAATTTGGGAAGTGCCTATTAAGTGCCAAATAAAGTAACAGGACTGACTGTATCAGAGGTGACTGTAACGGGGTTGATGACTGTAACAGAGTTGATGACCGTAACAGAGTTGATGACCGTAACAGAGTTGATGACTGTAACAGAGTTGATGACTGTAACAGAGTTGATGACTGTAACAGAGTTGATGACCGTAACAGAGTTGATGACCGTAACAGAGTTGACCGTATCAGAGTTGACTGTAACAGAGTTGACCGTATCAGAGTTGACCGTATCAGAGTTGACTGTAACAGAGTTGATGACTGTAACAGAGTTGATGACCGTAACAGAGTTGATGACCGTAACAGAGTTGACCGTATCAGAGTTGACTGTAACAGAGTTGACCGTATCAGAGTTGACTGTAACAGAGTTGACTGTAACAGAGTTGACTGTAACAGAGTTGACTGTAACAGAGTTGATGACCGTAACAGAGTTGACCGTATCAGAGGTGACCGTATCAAGTTGACTGTATCAGAAGTGACTGTAACAGAGTTGACTGAAAAGGAGTATAGGAGTTTGCCACATTAAAGAGCCAGGCCTATTAACTGTACTGTAAAACCCTTCTACCCTGATCAGATCAATCTGTTTTCCTCTTTACATTCCTCCTTTCTCTTTCTGTTTATATTTACGCAGACACCTGGGTCTGAAGGGCCCTTTTTAAAAGTTAATGTGTTGGGCCCACAGCGTGAGGCCGCGGAACGACTAGCAGAAAATTGCTCTCCAGTTCCCGGCGTTAACCTCTGCTGTGAACACGGCATGCAGCACGTGTGTGTGTGTGTGTGTGTGTGTGTGCATGCGTGCGTGCTCGTGTGTGCGTGCGTGCGTGTGTGTGTGTGCGTGCGCGCGTGTGTGTGTGCGTGCGTGTGTGTGTGTGTGCGTGCGTGTGTGTGTGTGTGTGCGGCGCTGGAACATATCGCCTCTCAATCAGCAGCTGAATCCCGGGGCCGTACTGACAGAACATGACGAGGAGGTCAGAACAGCAATAAGCAGTTTAGTGCGCTGTCCAAGGTGCTAAATTCACTCAATTATGCCAACGCTGTCACTGTGTTAACCTCTCATCACTGCCTCAGTGGGCCGGTGAAGGGCCGGGGGAGGAAGGAGAGGAGAGGACGCTCCACTCCGACGCCGTCAGAGACACACACACCCGGCTCCTGAGCTATTCTCCTAATGGCCCTCAGAACATTTCTCTCTTCCAAAACGCTCTGCTCTCTCTGTCTAACATCTAACATCTAAACTCTCCATCTCATCATGTTTCCACGACGATAGATAAATTGAGGATCTGCTGATGCTAACAGAGGGTGTTGTGGGTGACATCAGCATGATCCATTGGCTTGGTGAATGTAACCCAAGTCCATTTCCAGGAAGTTACAGTAAACCCAGGAAGTTACAGTAAACCCAGGAAGATACAGTAAACCCAGGAAGTTACAGTAAACCCAGGAAGTTACAGTAAACTCAGGAAGTTACAGTAAACCCAGGAAGTTACAGTAAACCCAGGAAGTTACAGTAAACCCAGGAAGTTACAGTAAACTCAGGAAGTTACAGTAAACTCAGGAAGTTACAGTAAACTCAGGAAGTTACAGTAAACCCAGGAAGTTACAGTAAACTCAGGAAGTTACAGTAAACTCAGGAAGTTACAGTAAACCCAGGAAGTTACAGTAAACCCAGGAAGTTACAGTAAACTCAGGAAGTTACAGTAAACCCTCCCTCCCTCCCTCCCTCCCTCCCTCCCTCCCTCCCTCCTTCTCTCTCTCTTTCTCTGGGGGAAGTAAGACAGTAACTGAGGCTTTTCCTGGGTAAATGATGATTGGTCCTAATGTGATCACCATACATTAGGGAGAGAAAATGGTGGGAAAGAAACACTTCATATCTAGATGTAAAGAACACATTCACATACAAGCCAGGCCAGCAAGTACATGACACATTTATCCCTGAGCTTGTTCATTTGCAATTGTATCATTTCCTAATGTTCTATTAGAGCCATAATACAAGCAGGGTCAGAGTCGTTCATCTTGTATAGAGAGAACAAAATGATGATGTCATCCTTTTGCTGCCCAGCCCGTGCTCCACTGCACCCCTGATCCCTCTCTCTAATGCAGCAGGCTACTAGGATTTCATTAGGAGACAGTGGATATAGGGTCTCCTCTCTTCTCCCCTGCTCTGCTCTCCTCTCCCCTGCTCTGCTCTGCCCTGCTCTCCTCTCCCCTGCTCTGCTCTCCCCTGCTCTGCTCTGCTCTCCTCTCCCCTGCTCTCCTCTCCCCTGCTCTGCGCTGCTCTGCTCTGCTCTCCCCTGCTCTGCTCTTCTCTCCCCTTCTCTGCTCTCCCCTGCTCTCCCCTGCTCTGCTCTCCACCGCTCTATTTAGCTCTCCTCTCCTCTCCCCTGCTCTTCTCTCCCCTGCTCTGCGCTGCTCTGCTCTGCTCTCCCCTGCTCTCCCCTGCTCTTCTCTCCCCTGCTCTGCGCTGCTCTCGCCTGCTCTCCTCTCCACCGCTCTATTTAGCTCTCCTCTCCTCTCCCCTGCTCTTCTCTCCCCTGCTCTGCGCTGCTCTGCTCTCCCCTGCTCTCCTCTCCCCTGCTCTGCGCTGCTCTGCTCTCCCCTGCTCTGCTCTTCTCTCCCCTGCTCTGCTCTCCCCTGCTCTGCGCTGCTCTGCTCTCCCCTGCTCTGCTCTTCTCTCCCCTGCTCTGCTCTTCTCTCCCCTGCTCAGCTCTGCTCTCCCCTGCTCTGCTCTGCTCTCCCCTGCACTGCTCTTCTCTCCCCTGCTCTGCTCTTCTCTCCCCTGCTCTGCTCTGCTCTCCCCTGCTCTGCTCTGCTCTCCCATGCTCTGCTCTTCTCTCCCCTGCTCTGCTCTGCTCTCCCTTGCTCTGCTCTGCTCTCCCCTGCTCTGCTCTTCTCTCCCCTGCTCTGCTCTTCTCTCCCCTGCTCTGCTCTGCTCTGCTCTCCCCTGCTCTGCTCTGCTCTCCCCTGCTCTGCTCTTCTCTCCCCTGCTCTGCTCTGCTCTCCCCTGCTCTGCTCTGCTCTCCCCTGCTCTGCTCTGCTCTCCCCTGCTCTGCTCTGCTCTCCCCTGCTCTGCTCTTCTCTCCCCTGCTCTGCTCTGCTCTCCCCTGCTCTGCTCTGCTCTCCCCTGCTCTGCTCTTCTCTCCCCTGCTCTGCTCTGCTCTCCCCTGCTCTGCTCTGCTCTCCCCTGCTCTGCTCTGCTCTCCCCTGCTCTGCTCTCCCCTGCTCTGCTCTTCTCTCCCCTGCTCTGCTCTGCTCTCCCCTGCTCTGCTCTGCTCTCCCCTGCTCTGCTCTGCTCTCCCCTGCTCTGCTCTGCTCTCCCCTGCTCTGCTCTGCTCTCCCCTGCTCTGCTCTTCTCTCCCCTGCTCTGCTCTTCTCTCCCCTGCTCTGCTCTGCTCTCCCCTGCTCTGCTCTGCTCTCCCCTGCTCTGCTCTGCTCTCCCCTGCTCTGCTCTGCTCTCCCCTGCTCTGCTCTTCTCTCCCCTGCTCTCGCCTGCTCTCCTCTCCACCGCTCTATTTAGCTCTCCTCTCCTCTCCCCTGCTCGGTTCAGCTCTGCTCTTCTCTCCCCTGCTCTGTTCAGCTCTGCTCTTCTCTCCCCTGCTCTGCTCTCCTCTCCCCTGCTCTGCTCTCCTCTTCTCTCCCCTGCTCTTCTCTCCCCTGCTCTCCTCTCCCCTACTCTGCTCTGCTCTTCTCTCCCCTGCTCTGCTCTCCCCTGCTCTGCTCTCCTCTCCTCTCCCCTGCTCTGCTCTTCTCTCCCCTGCTCTGCTCTCCTCTCCCCTGCTCTCCTCTCCCTTGCTCTGCTCTCCCCTGCTCTGCTCTGCTCTGCGCTGCTCTCGCCTGCTCTATTTAGCTCTCCTCTCCCCTCCCCTGCTCGGTTCAGCTCTCCTGTCCTCTCCCTGCTCTCCTCTCCTCTCCCCTGCTCTATTTAGCTCTCCTCTCCTCTCCCCTGCTCGGTTCAGCTCTCCTGTCCTCTCCCTGCTCAGCTCTCCTCTCCCCTGCTCTATTTAGCTCTCCTCTCCTCTCCCCTGCTTGGTTCAGCTCTCCTGTTCTCTCCCGTGATCTGTTCAGCTCTCCTCTCCTCTCCCCTGCTCTCCTCTCCCCTGCTCTGTTCAGCTCTGCTGTTCTCTCCCCTGCTCTGTTCAGCTCTCCTGTTCTCTCCCCTGCTCTGTTCAGCTCTCCTCTCCCCGGCTCTCCTCTCCTCTCCCCTGCTCTGTTCAGCTCTGCTCTTCTCTCCCCTGCTCTGCTCTCCTCTCCCCTGCTCTGCTCTCCTCTTCTCTCCCCTGCTCTTCTCTCCCCTGCTCTCCTCTCCCCTGCTCTGCTCTGCTCTTCTCTCCCCTGCTCTGCTCTCCCCTGCTCTGCTCTCCTCTCCTCTCCCCTGCTCTGCTCTTCTCTCCCCTGCTCTGCTCTCCTCTCCCCTGCTCTCCTCTCCCTTGCTCTGCTCTCCCCTGCTCTGCTCTGCTCTGCGCTGCTCTCGCCTGCTCTATTTAGCTCTCCTCTCCTCTCCCCTGCTCTATTTAGCTCTCCTCTCCTCTCCCCTGCTCGGTTCAGCTCTCCTGTCCTCTCCCTGCTCTCCTCTCCTCTCCCCTGCTCTATTTAGCTCTCCTCTCCTCTCCCCTGCTCGGTTCAGCTCTCCTGTCCTCTCCCTGCTCTGCTCTCCTCTCCCCTGCTCTATTTAGCTCTCCTCTCCCCTGCTTGGTTCAGCTCTCCTGTTCTCTCCCCTGCTCTGTTCAGCTCTCCTCTCCTCTCCCCTGCTCTCCTCTCCCCTGCTCTGTTCAGCTCTGCTGTTCTCTCCCCTGCTCTGTTCAGCTCTCCTGTTCTCTCCCCTGCTCTGTTCAGCTCTCCTCTCCACGGCTCTCCTCTCCTCTCCCCTGCTCTTTTCAGCTCTCCTGTTCTCTCCCTGGCTCTCCTCTCCTCTCCCCTGCTCTGTTCAGCTCTTCTCTCCTCTCCATGCTCTGTTCAGCTCTCCTGTCCTCTCCCTGCTCTGCTCTCCTCTCCCCTGCTCTGTTCAGCTCTCCTGTCCTCTCCCTGCTCTGCTCTCCTCTCCCCTGCTCTGTTCAGTTCTCCTGTCCTCTCCCTGCTCTGCTCTCCTCTCCCCTGCTCTGTTCAGCTCTCCTGTCCTCTCCCCTGCTCTGTTCAGCTCTCCTGTCCTCTCCCTGCTCTGCTCTCTCGGTACTCCCTCATTCACTAATACTGCATGATAAAATGTACTAAAACATAATAACAGTATAGAAGAAGAATGTCAATGGTTAATACATTTATTTTCTTACATGGAGATGTATTTAAATCCAATTATACGAATACAATTTTAGAAATGTGAAGAGGCCCAGAGCAGCAATATTTTACTTGTGTTTCACACTGGGTTGTGCCCATCTGAAAATATGAGAGATCTATGATGATATAATTGCTTTCTCCTTTACTGTGTGTTTCTATGTGTCATCTCTGTGTCATTTGGCTGACTCATGCAGGGTGGCCTTCGCTGGCAAGGAGGAGCAGAGTAAAAACGCGGTGAGTGGTGAGACTACACAGTATGATGTCATTTATGAGTGGCTCACTGACCACAAAAAAAGGCTGACATTGTATCTTCACTGGTATGACTTTAATATTGTACAGTATAGTCGCTACATCATATCAATCCTGGAGAGATAATGATGATACTTGATCAATATGGCCTGCTGTTTTTATCCCACGAAGAGAAGGAAAAGGGGAGAGAGCGAGAGAGAGAGAGAGAGGGCGAGAGGGCGAGGCAGGGAGGGAGAGAGGGAGAGAGAGAGAGAAAGGGCAAGGCAGGGAGGGAGAGAGGGAGAGAGAGAGAGAGAGAGAGAGAGAGAGAGAGAGACAGAGACAGAGAGAGAGAGAGAGAGAGAGAGGAGAGAGAGAGAGAGAGAGAGAGAGAGAGAGAGAGAGAGAGAGAGAGAGAGAGAGAGAGAGAGGAAAGAGAGAGAGAGAGAGAGAGAGAGAGAGGAGAGAGAGAGGAGAGAGAGAGGAGAGAGAGAGGGAGAGAGAGAGAGAGAGAGAGAGAGAGGAGAGAGAGAGGAGAGAGAGAGAGAGAGAGAGAGAGAGAGAGAGAGAGAGAGAGAGAGAGAGAGAGGCTTGTGTCTGGCTACGGCTGGCCTCACAGTGTGTTGTGTTAATCTGGGTAACTTTGACATTTGGAATACCGAACGTTGGTTTTTCTTTGAACAAATGCCTTGTATAGCTGAGTGAGTTACTGTATGTATCTGAGCTATGAAACAAACAACAACAACACCACCATGCCGAGGGCATGGATGGAGGTTGTTGCTAGGGAATAGTTCAGTCCTGGCGGCCCCAGATGGTCCTGTTGAACGCAGGTCAAGGGGGTCCTGTTGAACGCAGGTCAAGGGGGATCATGTTGAAAGCAGGTTAAGGTGGTCCTGTTGAACGCAGGTCAAGGGGGATCATGTTGAAAGCAGGTCAAGGCGGTCCTGTTGAACGCAGGTCAAGGGGGATCATGTTGAAAGCAGGTGAAGGCGGTCCTGTTGAACGCAGGTCAAGGGGGATCATGTTGAAAGCAGGTCAAGGCGGTCCTGTTGAACGCAGGTCAAGGGGGATCATGTTGAACGCAGGTTAAGAGGGACCTGTTGAACGCAGGTCAAGGGGGACCTGTTGAACGCAGGTTAAGGGGGACCTGTTGAACGCAGGTCAAGGGGGATCATGTTGAACGCAGGTCCAGTGGGATCATGTTGAACGCAGGTCAAGGGGGATCTGTTGAACGCAGGTCAAGGGGGATCATGTTGAACGCAGGTCCAGGGGGATCATGTTGAACGCAGGTCAAGGGGGACCATGTTGAACGCAGGTCAAGGGGGACCTGTTGAACGCAGGTCAAGGGGGATCTGTTGAACGCAGGTCAAGGGGGATCTGTTGAACGCAGGTCAAGGGGGATCATGCTGAACGCAGGTCAAGGGCGATCATGCTGAACGCAGGTCAAGGGGGATCATGCCTCTGTCTCTGCCTCTGTAGTGGTGTGAATATTCACTGAACAAATAGACTGTCTGCTCGCCCATCCTAATCTCTTAATAACACAGCCCACTACTCTGTCTGTCCCTACCAGACTGCCTGCCTGCCTGCCTGTCTGTCTGTCTGTCTGTCACACACACACACACACACACACACACACACACACACACACACACACACACACACACACACACACACACACACACACACACACACACACACACACATTCCCAATCACTCCCTCTCTGTTCAGCCAGTTAATGATATCCACTGGAGCGTTCCTATTCTGTCTATTGTCTAATCCCAGGCCTGATGTGTTATAAACTCAGACCATTCTAATCTAGACTGAATAGAAAGGTATTCCTTTACCTCTCTCTCTCTCTCTCTCTCTCTCTCTCTCTCTCTCTCTCTCTCTCTCTCTCTCTCTTGATGGACACATGGCAGTATCTCCGATTCATACAAAGGTGAAGTAGTTCTGATAAAATAACACAAGATCCACACAGTCTCTCTACCTCTCTCTCCTTTTCCCTCCCTCCCTCCCTCTCTCTCTGTGTCCCTTTCTCTCCCTTCCTCTCTCTCCTTGACTTTCTTTCCCACTCTCCCTCTCACTCTTTCTCTCTGTCTCTTTCTCTCTCTCTCTCTCTCTCTCTCCCTCTCCCTCTCTCTCTCCCACTCTCTCACTCTTTCTCTCACTCTCCCTCTCCCTCTCTCACTCTCTCACTCTTTCTCTCCCTCCCTCTCTCTCCCTCTCCCTCTCTCTCTCTCACTCTCTCACTCTTTCTCTCCCTCCCTCCCTCTCTCTCACTCTCCCTCTCCCTCTCCCTCTTTCTCTCTCTCACTCTCTCACTCTTTCTCTCCCTCCTTCTCTCTCCCTCCTCCACCCTGTGAGATTGAGTCCAGCAGTTGAAGAGTGCCGTCAACAAACTGTTATTACCTCAATAAAGGAGGAGATCGATAGGGCAGAGATGAGCAGCCTAGCTGGTGATATCAGCAGAGAGGAGAGGACAGCCAGAGAGGCTGCTGGGAAAGAAATGACCTACACAATGGAGCTTCCATTGGTCACTCATATCCAAACACTTCAGAAGACGTTACACAACGAAAGACGTAAAAAATGTGTGGAGATGATTTCTCTCTGGCCGTTTGATTTTTTCCTTCTCGTGCCCTTTAGAGTCTACATGTGTAACTGTTTACATGTATAGACTCTGATTGGACAGTTAGGTTCCAGAATGTGGACTGATTGGTCAGTTAAATTACAGGAAGTGTGAGACCACATGCACAGACTCCCAATCACTCCCTCTCTGTTCACCCAGCCTTGTTCACAAGGCTATAATATAATATAATAATAATATAATATAATAATAATATAATATAATAATAATATAATATAATATAATAATAATATAATATAATAATAATATAATATAATAATAATATAATATAATAATAATATAATATAATAATAATATAATATAATAATAATATAATATAATATAATAATAATATAATATAATAATAATATAATATAATAATAATATAATATAATATAATAATAATATAATATAATATAATAATAATATAATATAATAATAATATAATATAATAATAATATAATATAATAATAATATAATATAATATAATAATAATATAATATAATAATAATATAATATAATAATAATATAATATAATATAATAATAATATATTATAATAATAATATAATAATAATATAATATAATAATAATATAATATAATATAATAATAATATAATATAATAATAATATAATATAATAATAATATAATATAATAATAATATAATATAATAATAATATAATATAATATAATAATAATATAATATAATAATAATATAATATAATAATAATATAATATAATAATAATATAATATAATAATAATATAATATAATATAATAATAATATAATATAATAATAATATAATATAATATAATAATAATATAATATAATAATAATATAATATAATAATAATATAATATAATATAATAATAATATAATATAATAATAATATAATATAATATAATAATAATATAATATAATAATAATATAATATAATAATAATATAATATAATATAATATAATAATAATATAATATAATAATAATATAATATAATAATAATATAATATAATAATAATATAATATAATATAATAATAATATAATATAATAATAATATAATATAATAATAATATAATATAATAATAATATAATATAATATAATAATAATATAATATAATAATAATATAATATAATATAATAATAATATAATATAATAATAATATAATATAATATAATAATAATATAATATCAGCTGCTGTGATGATCCAATGAATGTTATATCCACTGGAGCTTTCCTATTCTCTCTCTGTAATGATGTGCACTGAGAGTTGGGAAGCAAGTTCAGGGAGGGTTTTAATAAATAAATGTAACATTAAACAAAACAAGAAAACACGAACAACGCACAGACAAGACACGGGAACAGAAACAATGGCGCCTGGGGAAGGAACCAAAGGGAGTGACATTCAGTGCCTTGCAAAAGTATTCATCCCCCTTGGCGTTTTTCCTATTTTGTTGCATGACAACCTGTAATTTAAATTGATTTTTATTTTGATTTCATGTAATGGACAAACACAAAATAGTCCAAATTGGTGAAGTGAAAAAAAATAACAGAAATAGAAAACGTAAAAGTGGTGCGTGCATATGTATTCACCTCCTTTAAATATGTATTCACCCCCTTTACATATGTATTCACCCCCTTTACATATGTATTCACCCCCTTTACATATGTATTCACCCCCTTTAAATATGTATTCACCCCCTTTAAATATGTATTCACCCCCTTTACATATGTATTCACCCCCTTTACATATGTATTCACCCCCTTTAAATATGTATTCACCCCCTTTACATATGTATTCACCCCCTTTACATATGTATTCACCCCCTTTACATATGTATTCACACCCTTTACATATGTATTCACGCCCTTTACATATGTATTCACCCCCTTTACATATGTATTCACCCCCTTTACATATGTATTCACCCCCTTTAAATATGTATTCACCCCCTTTAAATATGTATTCACCCCCTTTACATATGTATTCACCCCCTTTACATATGTATTCACCCCCTTTACATATGTATTCACCCCCTTTACATATGTATTCACCCCCTTTACATATGTATTCACCCCCTTTACATATGTATTCACCCCCTTTACATATGTACTCACCCCCGTTGATATGAAGCCCCTAAATAAGACCTGGTGCATCCAATTACCTTCAGAAGGCACATAATGAGTTAAATAATGTCCACCTGTGTGCAATCTAAGTGTCACATGATCTGTCACATGATCTCAGTATATATACACCTGTTCGAAAAAGCCCCAGAGTTTGCAACACCACTAAGCAAAGGGCACCATCAAGCAAGCGGCACTATGAAGACCAAGGAGCTCTCCAAACAGGCCAGGGACAAAGTTGTGGTGAAGTACAGATCAGGGTTGGGTTATAAAAAATATATCTGAAACTTTGAACATCCCACCGAGCACCATTAAATCCTTTATTAAAAAATGGAAAGAACATGGCACCACAATAAACCTGCCAAGAGAATGCCACCCACCAAAACTCATGGACCAGGCAAGGAGAGAGTTAATCAGAGAGGCAACAAAGAGAGAGAGGAGCAGAGAGAGCAGAGCAGAGGTCAGAGCTCCTGCATTTTTCAGCATTTTCTTTAAAAAAGATAGATTAGGAGTTAGATAAACTTGGATTTTTTTGTCAGGAACACATACTGGATTCTACCCTCTTCAACATAACCCCCACTTCAAATCAAAACTTAAAACCTACAACCTGATTTTGGACGGAATTACGGAATCACCTGGAAAGTTCACAACAACCAAGGATTTATTACCCTATACAGCAAATTCTCTGGAAAACAACAGAAACCTGAAAACACCATCCAACCTGGAACTGAGTGAGTAATGTTTAGTCTGAAACGATATTTTATTTCCAAAAGCCAAGAAGAAAAATACACAACATTACTTTATAAGGACTGAATTCTAACATAATTCTGCCAAGCTTGATACAGCTTCAACTAGCACTGACGTGTCAAGTGAGAGGTGTCAAAGCCCATTAGCCCAACAATGGCAGGAGAGTCACACAGTCTACCCCAACCAAATGGAGAGGCCTTAGAAGCTCCCTCCCGCTGTTCAGAGGTAATTAAAATACAGTACCCTTTGCATGTAAAGAATGATAAGGCAAGAAAAGACCACAAGAAGAAGCTCCTTATGGAAAATCAAGAAACACTTTTTGCTGACTATTACAAAAATGGGAACATCAGCAACCTTATCTTCCACACAAACCATCCCCTGGCATGGCACAGTGCCATATTAGCACACTACCCCTTTGTTAACGAGGGGTGGAAACTCAGAATACTTGATAACGAGGACTCTGAGTTAAGTATTATAAATATCTATAAATCCGGAACAGTAATGGTACAGAGTAACCACAAACAGTTTCAGCTGGACTTTCACCTAATCAAAGAATCAGCCCAGCAGGAGAAGCTCTCCCTTGATAAAGATACCCCCACACCGAGTGGGTCAGACCAGACCTCTTCATTATGTAACCCCACAGACGAGCCACCCCCAGCGGACAGTCAACCTCCCATCACAGATTACCACTCCCTCATTGAAATGAAGGACAAATTCACCCAGCTGGAGGTAAGGCAGGTGGAGCTGGAACAGCAGGTGATTACACTTCAGTCAGCACAGACCCAGACAACAGTCCAGCACAACAACAGCCCCTTAACCAGACCCGGAGAGCTGGAGGTGGACAGAGACATATCTGCACTTTGGACAGTGGTGAGACAAATACAACAGGAGAAAGAGGAGCAGAACAGAGCACTAGAGGAGAGTATCAGACTGCTGGTGGAGGAGAGGTTGAGGGGGATGGAGGAGAAGTTGAGGGGGACGGCGTGTGACAGAGAACAACCCACTAGAGAGGTGGCCACCCCCACAGAGAAGCCAGCAGAACAGCCCACCTCAGCACCCAACAAAAGTCTCGACACCACAGCAGAACAGTCCACACCAGACCCTGACCATAGAGTCGACACCACAGCAGAACAGTCCACACCAGACCCTGACCATAGAGTCGACATCACAGCAGAACAGACAAATGAAGAACCCCAAGCCCAGAGGCTCTCACCCCCTCTGAGCACCCCCCTGTCAGCCACCCTGATAGCCCTTTTGACAACCCCCCCACACCCACTGAGGACAAACACAAGACACAGATTGTACTACTTATGGACTCAAATGGGAAATATATAGAAGAAAAAAAACTTTTTCCCAAACACAGTGTGTCTAAACTCTGGTGTCCAAACACCCAGCGCGCCCTAGACCTTCTGTCTGAGGCCAAACTAGGCTCACCCAGCCACATAATAATACACACAGGCACAAACGACCTGAGAGCACAGCAGGAAAGAGTGGCCACAGCACTGAAGGGAGTGATTGAAAAGGCTTCTTCTACTTTCCCCAACGCACAACTGGTTATCTCCACCCTGCTACCACGAAAAGACTTCCACCCTGCCACAATACAGCGGGTAAATGCAAGTATTTCCCGTGACTGTGCCTCAAAACCAGACGTTTTCCTGGCCCACCACTCCACCCTGGACTTGAACAGCCTCTATGACCAGGTCCACCTCTACAAGGCAGCAGTGCCCACCTTTGCCCGAACTCTAAAGGACATCGCTCTCAAACGTATCCCCAACACTTCACACAGGAGCAACAGATCAATAGACACCCCATCCAGACCAGCGAGACACCCTCCCAGATCTGCAGGACCCCCCCCTGGACCTACACATAGAGGACCCACGCCAAGAGGAATTACATCCAGACCACAGTACACCCAGACACATCCACACCCCCACCCCAACCAATCAACACCCCCCCACGTCAACCATGCCCACACCCCATTTAGGCCCCCTCAGATCAGACCTATGCCACTCCTGCCCACCCCATGCACCCCACCCCCGCAAAGAGGGCCTCAACATGGAAGCCACACATACGCCCAGGTAGTGAGCGGGCAAACAGTCCCAACCCCCACTCTCACACTCGCCCAAGCCAATGGCATGTACCAGATGCTCAGCAGGCTCTGCTCACACTTACTGGCCTGAGGCCAAACCACGACCAACAACATTGGACACTCTATGGAACAAAAAGCCTTCACTATATTATCCTGGAATATCCAAGGCCTGAGGTCATCTGCCTTTGGCCTAAAGAGCAGAAACCCGGACTTCACCAAAGAAATCGGTAATACAGGCATTGTCATCCTGCAAGAAACCTGGTATAGAGGAGACGGACCCACTGGTTGCCCTCTAGGTTACAGAGAGCTGGTAGTCCCATCCACCAAACTACCAGGTGTGAAACAGGGAAGGGACTCAGGGGGTATGCTAATTTGGTATAGAGCAGACCTAACTCACTCCATTAAATTAATCAAAACAGGAACATTTTACATTTGGCTAGAAATTCAAAAGGAAATTATCCTAACAGAGAAAAATGTCCTCCTGTGTGCTACCTATATCCCCCCACTAGAATCCCCATATTTTAATGAAGACAGCTTCTCCAACCTGGAGGGGGAAATCAATCATTTCCAGGCCCAGGGACATGTACTAGTCTGTGGCGACCTAAATGCCAGAACCGGACAAGAACCTGACACCCTAAGCATACAGGGGGACAAACACCTGCCTGGAGGTGACAGCATTCCCTCCCACATATGCCCCCCTAGGCACAACTATGACAACATAACCAACAAAAACGGGTCACAACTCCTGCAGCTCTGTCGCACGCTGGGTATGTACATAGTCAACGGTAGGCTTCGAGGGGACTCCTATGGTAGGTACACCTATAGCTCATCTCTTGGCAGTAGTACTGTAGACTACTTTATCACCGACCTCAACCCAGAGTCTCTCAGAGCGTTCACAGTCAGCCCACTGACACCCCTATCAGACCACAGCAATATCACAGTCTACTTAAACAGAGCAATAATCAATCATGAGGCATCAAAGCCAAAGGAACTGAGTAACATTAAGAAATGCTATAGATGGAAGGAATGCAGTTTGGAAACCTACCAAAAAACAATTAGGCAACAACAAATTCAATCCCTTTTAGACAATTTCCTGGGTAAAACGTTCCGCTGTAATAGTGAAGGTGTAAACTTGGCAGTAGAAAATCTTAACAGTATATTTGACCTCTCAGCTTCCCTATCAAATCTAAAAATCTCAAATAGAAAACCGAAGAAAATTAACAATAATGACAAATTGTTTGATGAAGAATGCAAAAATCTAAGAAAGAAATTGAGAAACCTGTCCAACCAAAAACATAGAGACCCGGAAAACCTGAGTCTACGCCTTCACTATGGTGAATCACTAAAACAATACAGAAATACACTACGGAAAAAGAAGGAACAGCATGTCAGAAATCAGCTTAATGCAATTGAAGAATCCATAGACTCTAACCACTTATGGGAAAATTGGAAAACACTAAACAAACAACAACAAGAAGAATTATCTATCCAAAATGGAGATGTATGGGTAAACCACTTCTCCAATCTTTTTGGCTCTATAACAAAGAATAAAGAGCAAAAACATATACATGATCAAATACAGATCTTAGAATCATCTATTAAAGACTACCAGAACCCACTGGATTCTCCAATTACATTGAATGAGTTACAGGACAAAATAAAAACCCTCCAACCCAAAAAGGCCTGTGGTGTTGATGGTATCCTCAATGAAATGATCAAATATACAGACAACAAATTCCAATTGGCTATACTAAAACTCTTTAACATCATACTTAGCTCTGGCATCTTCCCCAATATTTGGAACCAAGGACTGATCACCCCAATCCACAAAAGTGGAGACAAATTTGACCCCAATAACTACCGTGGAATATGTGTCAACAGTAACCTTGGGAAAATCCTCTGCATTATTATTAACAGCAGACTCGTACATTTCCTCAATGAAAACAATGTACTGAGCAAATGTCAAATTGGCTTTTTACCAAATTACCGTACAACAGACCACGTATTCAACCTGCACACCATAATTGACAAACAAACAAACCAAAACAAAGGCAAAGTCTTCTCATGCTTTGTTGATTTCAAAAAAGCCTTCGACTCAATCTGGCATGAGGGTCTGCTATACAAACTGATGGAAAGTCCATGTACACAAACAACAAGTGTGCGGTTAAAATTGGCAAAAAACACACACATTTCTTCACACAGGGTCGTGGGGTTAGACAGGGATGCAGCTTAAGCCCCACCCTCTTCAACATATATATCAACGAATTGGCGCGGGCACTAGAAAAGTCTGCAGCACCCGGCCTCCCCCTGCTAGAATCCGAAGTCAAATGTCTGCTGTTTGCCGATGATCTGGTGCTTCTGTCACCAACCAAGGAGGGCCTACATCAGCACCTAGATCTTATGCACAGATTCTGTCAGACCTGGGCCCTGACAGTAAATCTCAGTAAGACCAAAATAATGGTGTTCCAAAAAAGGTCCAGTCACCAGGACCACAAATACAAATTCCATCTAGACACTGTTGCCCTAGAGCACACAAAAAACTATACATACCTTGGCCTAAACATCAGCGCCACAGGTAACTTCCACAAAGCTGTGAACGATCTGAGAGACAAGGCAAGAAGGGCATTCTATGCCATCAAAAGAAACATAAATTTCAACATACCAATTAGGATTTGGCTAAAAATACTTGAATCAGTCATAGAGCCCATTGCCCTTTATGGTTGTGAGGTCTGGGGTCCGCTCACCAACCAAGACTTCACAAAATGGGACAAACACCAAATTGAGACTCTGCACGCAGAATTCTGCAAAAATATCCTCCGTGTACAACGTAGAACACCAAATAATGCATGCAGAGCAGAATTAGGCCGATACCCACTAATTATCAAAATCCAGAAAAGAGCCGTTAAATTCTACAACCACCTAAAAGGAAGTGATTCACAAACCTTCCATAACAAAGCCATCACCTACAGAGAGATGAACCTGGAGAAGAGTCCCCTAAGCAAGCTGGTCCTGGGGCTCTGTTCACAAACACAAACACACCCTACAGAGCCCCAGGACAACAGCACAATTAGACCCAACCAAATCATGAGAAAACAAAAAGATAATTACTTGACACATTGGAAAGAATTAACAAAAAAACAGAGCAAACTAGAATGCTATTTGGCCCTAAACAGAGAGTACACAGCGGCAGAATACCTGACCACTGTGACTGACCCAAAATTAAGGAAAGCTTTGACTATGTACAGACTCAGTGAGCATAGTCTTGCTATTGAGAAAGGCCGCCGTAGGCAGACATGGCTCTCAAGAGAAGACAGGCTATGTGCTCACTGCCCACAAAATGAGGTGGAAACTGAGCTGCACTTCCTAACCTCCTGCCCAATGTATGACCATATTAGAGAGACATATTTCCCTCAGATTACACAGATCCACAAAGAATTCGAAAACAAATCCAAACTTGAAAAACTCCCATATCTACTGGGTGAAATTCCACAGTGTGCCATCACAGCAGCAAGATTTGTGACCTGTTGCCACGAGAAAAGGGCAACCAGTGAAGAACACACACCATTGTAAATACAACCCATATTTATGCTTATTTATTTTATCTTGTGTCCTTTAACCATTTGTACATTGTTAAAACACTGTATATATATATATATAATATGACATTTGTAATGTCTTTACTGTTTTGAAACCTCT
>NC_092156.1:10063976-10073976 GCF_045791955.1 Oncorhynchus clarkii lewisi | reverse complement strand
TGGATGGTTTCCTCCATCAGGCCTCTCTCTCTCTCTCTCTGTCTCTCACTCTGTCTCTCTCTCTCTCTCTCTCTCACTCTGTCTCTCTCTCTCTCTCACTCTCTCTCTCTCTCTCTCTCTCTCTCTCTCTCTCTCTTTCTCTCTCTCTCTCTCTGTCTCGCTCTCTCTCTCTCTCTCTTTCCTTCCTTCCTCACCAGAGTCCAGGTCTCTCTCTCTCTCTCTCTCTCTCTCTCTCTCTCTCTCTCTCTCTCTCTCTCTCTCTCTCTCTCTCTCTCTCTCTCTCTCTCTCTCTCTCTCTCTCTCTCTCAGGGGACAGGGTTGTTTTTCTCAACTGTTTGGAGTATGTTGAGGGAGGGAGGGAAGGAGGGGGTGGAGGGGGCATGTGGGTGACAGAGGACCTCATGACCTGACTATAACCCTCTCAGCTCAACGCTAATGGCCTACATTCTCAAAGGCTTTAAAGTAATGGATTGGATATTGCTTACTGAGTAGCACACTATCAATCGGAATCACAGACAATAGCCACATGACCTTATCCAAATGAGGTCCTCCTCAGCTTACAAACTGAGTCTTTGACAATCCAGTCTCATCTAGATATGGCTACTGAACTCAGATCTGACAGTACTGTAAACGCTTGCTACTGGCCTGGACCAAGAGAGTGCTGACCATTGTAAAGTACCCTTTGAGGAACCGGCTATGCCTGCCATGTAGTGTAGAGCAGAGCTAGAGAGCAGACAGACCCAACTGGCAGTGTCACCATCACTACCTACAGAGGTTTATCAGGTCTGTCCTCCCCAGAACAGCTGCAGCCAGGCTGGGTGGTAGGGGTGGTAGAGGGAGTGTTGCGCTGGTCAGTACTAACACAGATAACCACATCAGTGGGGGGGGGCTGCTGCCTGGTGACATTATCAGATCATCACTTCCTGCTAGAAGCCACCTCTCACTACTATGAACGTTATGAGATGTTGGAGAATGTATTCAACATGTGACTTGTCACTCCATGCTGATGTAAGAGGTAAACTAACGCAGTGAAAATGACTACCTCCAAGTCCATGTGTCAGATTATTTTACAAATCAAACCAACCTAAGTGGACATGATGGTGCACTGGTCTGCGTCCAAGTGAGTGAGTGAGTGGGTGAGTGGGTGAGTGAGTGAGTGGGTGAGTGGGTGAGTGGGTGAGTGAGTGAGTGAGTGAGTGAGTGAGTGAGTGAGTGAGTGAGTGAGTGAGTGAGTGAGTGAGTGGAGGGCGTAATGTTATGGAGCGATGGCTACGATAGCTGCCTGGTTGCATATTACACGGCTGATGCTGCTGTAAATACTAATGTGAACTAATGAAGTGAGACATGTGTACACCCAACTAAAGGCATCCACTTCCCCTCCCTCAGTCTTCTCTGATAGGTCACACGTCCTACAGTACTGTATCCTCCACTTCCCCTCCCTCAGTCTTCTCTGATAGGTCACACGTCCTACAGTACAGTATCCTCCACTTCCCCTCCCTCAGTCTTCTCTGATAGGTCACACGTCCTACAGTACAGTATCCTCCACTTCCCCTCCCTCAGGCTTCTCTGATAGGTCACATGTCCTACAGTACATTATCCTCCACTTCCCCTCCCTCAGTCTTCTCTGATAGGTCACATGTCCTACAGTACAGTATCCTCCACTTCCCCTCCCTCAGTCTTCTCTGATAGGTCACATGTCCTACAGTAACGTCTCCTTACTTTCACCTCTGTCATGACTGGAGATACTCTAGTTACTAATGTCATGAGAACAGTCATTTCCATCACCAGAGTCCAGGTTGGTTTCAGTCGATTCCCTCACCAGTCCAGGTTAGTTTCAGTCATTTCCATCACCAGAGTCCAGGTTAGTTTCAGTCATTTCCATCACCAGAGTCCAGGTTAGTTTCAGTCATTTCCATCACCAGAGTCCAGGTTAGTTTCAGTCGATTCCCTCACCAGAGTCCAGGTTGGTTTCAGTCGTTCCCCTCACCAGAGTCCAGGTTAGTTTCAGTTGTTTTCATCACCAGAGTCCAGGTTGGTTTCAGTCGTTCCCCTCACCAGAGTCCAGGTTGGTTTCAGCCGTTCCCCTCACCAGAGTCCAGGTGAGATAGAAGACAGCCTACTCTAGGTCCATACAGTATATGTGTGTTTGTGTGTGCTGACGGTCAGTGCCTGTGTTTCTCTCCTAAGGACCAGGCAGAGCAGAGTCAGGAGCAGCTGGGTCAGGGAGGGTAGGACGGGAACAGCCAGGAGCAGCTGGGTCAGGGAGGGTAGGAGGGGAACAGCCAGGAGTAGCTGGGTCAGGGAGGGTAGGATGGGAACAGCCAGGAGCAGCTGGGTCAGGGAGGGTAGGATGGGAACAGCCAGGAACAGCTGGGTCAGGGAGGGTAGGATGGGAACAGGCAGGAACAGCTGGGTCAGGGAGGGTAGGACGGGAACAGCCAGGAGCAGCAGGGTCAGGGAGGGTAGGATGGAAACAGGCAGGAACAGCTGGGTCAGGGAGGGTAGGATGGGAACAGGCAGGAACAGCTGGGTCACGGAGGGTAGGATGGGAACAGCCAGGAGCAGCTGGGTCAGGGAGGGTAGGATGGAAACAGCAGGGGTGCTGGGTCAGGGAGGGTAGGATGGGAACAGGCAGGAACAGCTGGGTCAGGGAGGGTAGGATGGGAACAGCCAGGAGCAGCTGGGTCAGGGAGGGTAGGATGGAAACAGCAGGGGTGCTGGGTCAGGGAGGGTAGGATGGGAACAGGCAGGAACAGCTGGGTCAGGGAGGGTAGGATGGGAACAGGCAGGAACAGCTGGGTCAGGGAGGGTAGGATGGGAACAGGCAGGAACAGCTGGGTCAGGGAGGGTAGGATGGGAACAGGCAGGAACAGCTGGGTCAGGGAGGGTAGGATGGGAACAGGAGGGGTGCTGGGAAAGGCTAGCGGAAACAGGAGGGGTGCTGGGAAAGGCTAGCGGAGGGGTGGGCGACAGGGTACGTATGCGTATAACAAGATAAAGTGCCGTATATTTATTACTCCCAAATAATCAATTTACACTCTGCTTTTCTGCAGCTTGCACACACACACACACACACACACACACACACACACACACTCATGAATCCACACACACACACACACACACGCACTCTCATGACTCGTGACCCAACACAGCTACAGAGCGATAAGGTTCAGCTGGATCTGCAGGGTCGTGACCCAACACGGCTACAGCACGCTAAGGTTCAGCTGGGTCTGCAGGGTCGTGACCCAACATGGCAACAGAACACTATGGTTCAGCTGGATCCCAGGGTCGTGACCCACTACGGCTACAGAACACTAAGGTTCAGCTGGATCCCAGGGTCGTGACCCACTACGGCTACAGAACACTAAGGTTCAGCTGGATCCCAGGGTCGTGACCCAAAACGGCTATGGTATGCTAAGGTTCAGCTTGATCTGCAGGGTCGTGACCCAACACGGCTACAGAATGCTAAGGTTCAGCTGGATGCCAGGGGTCGTGACCCAACACGGCTACAGTACGATAAGGTTCAGCTGAATATGTAGGAGTGACCCTCCCCTGTTGAAGGAGCTGCTTTAAACTGTGTACGTAACAAATAACCTTTGATTGGATTTTGATTTGGAGAGGATAAACTGACACATCTAAAGAGAAATGATCCGTTGGTCTTAATGGTTTAGACGTGTAGACTCTGATTGGACAGTTAGGGTACAGGCTGTGGACTAACTGGTCAGTTGAAGAACAGGAAGTGTGACTGATAGACTCTGATTGGACAGTTAGGGTACAGGCTGTGGACTAAATGGTCAGTTGAAGAACAGGAAGTGTGACTGATAGACTCTGATTGGACAGTTAGGGTACAGGCTGTGGACTAAATGGTCAGTTGAAGAACAGGAAGTGTGACTGATAGACTCTGATTGGACAGTTAGTGTACAAGGCTGTGGACTGATTGGTCATTTGAATAACAGGAAATGTGACTGGTACCTTTGGAAGACGTTCTGGATCCCCAGGGTGCCGGGGGATGACCTTCTGCAGTCGTTGGAAACCGTAGTCGATGGTGGGTTCATTCAGAGCTGAGGACACACACACGCACAATACTGAATGGTTAGAGTACTGTAACATAATCTCATAACAATGAATGTTTTCGTCATACGTTCAGAATATAATCTGGAATTGAGTTCACTCTTCGTACAGTATTCATCTTGTTTTATTAATTTTCCAGCTAATTTCTGAAGTTGTGTTCCACAGGAAGAACAATATCTATCAAGAGTAGGAAAGTGACTGTCCTGAATACATCAAGGAACCAGACTGGTACCAAGGCCCTTTCCAGCCCGTGATTGCTTTAAAGGGGCAATATGTAAATGCTACACCCATTTTTTGTTACTTGTTAATTAATTATATATACCCATTGATTCTTTAAGAATATAACTTAGGAATGCCTCATGAGCTTAGTTTAACTGTCACACCCCATGAGAACACAACATATAAGCTTGTTTTTCCTCCTATATTTGTAAACATTGTAAACGTAAACAAACACTGTACACTCACAACATGGTTAACTTCTTTGATATAGGGGGCGCTCTTTTAATTTTGGGATGAAAAAACGTTCCCGTTTTAAACAAGATATTTTGTCACGAAAATATGTATTATATATTTGTTTCATTTCATTTGCGATTTTCATGAATAGTTAACGTTATGGTAATGAGCTTGAGGCTATGATTACGCTCCCGGATACGGGATTGCTCGTCGCTAGAGGTTAATAAAAATCATTTTGATATCATGGAGGGTCAGTCATTGCGTCTATTAATCTGAGAGTGGTTACATTTCTTCAGGCCCTTAGCTTTTTACCAAAACAGGCTTTCACTGACATTTTCAACATGTTCCTGTCCGAGTCTGTAATACCAAACATGTTTTAAGCAGAACACCATAGTCCCTGACCCCAAGAACACTAAGGTAACCTGCCTAACTGACTACCGACCCGTAGCACTCACGTCTGTAGCCATAAAGTACTTTGAAAAGCTGATCCATGGCTCACATCAACACCATCATCCCAGAAACCCTAGACCCACTCCAATTTGCATACCGTCCCAACAGATCCACAGATGATGCACTCTCTACTGCACTCCACACCACCCTTTCCGACCAGGACAAAAGGACCACCTATGTGAGAAAGTCATTCATTAACTACAGCTCAGCGTTCAACACCATAGTGCCCTCAAAGCTCATCAATAAGCTAAGGACCCTGGGAATAAACACCTCCCTCTGCAACTGGATCCTGGACTTCCTGACATGCCGCCCCCAGATGGTAAGGGTAGGTAACAACACATCCGCCACGCTGATCCTCAACACAGGGGCCCATCAGGGGTGCGTGCTCAGTCCCCTCCTGTACTCCCTGTTCACTCATGACTGCAATGCCAGGCATGACTCCAACACCATCATTAAGTTTGACGATGACACAACAGTGGTAGGCCTGATCACTGACAATGACGAGACAGCCTATAGGGGGGAGGTCAGAGACCTGGCCGTGTGGTGCCAGGACAACAACCTCTCCCTCAACGTGATCAAGACAAAGGAGATGATTGTGGACTACAGGAAAAAGAGGACCGAGCACGCCCCCATTCTCATCGACGGGGCTGTAGTGGAGCAGGTTGAGAGCTTCGAGTTCCTTGGTGTCCACATCACCAACAAACTAACATGGTCCAAGCACACCAAGACAGTCATGAAGTGGGCATATATATTTGGTCACCTACAAACAAGCAAGATTTCTGGCTCTCACAAACCTGTAACTTCTTCTTTAAGAGGCTCCTCTGTCCTCCACTCGTTACCTGTAAAAGACACCTGTCCACAACCTCAAACAGTCAAACTCCAAACTCCACTATGGCCAAGACCAAAGAGCTGTCAAAGGACACCAGAAACAAAATTGTAGACCACCAGGCTGGGAAGACTGATTCTGCAATAGGTAAGCAGCTTGGTTTGAAGAAATCAACTGTGGGAGCAATTATTAGGAAACATACAAGACCACTGATAATCTCCCTCGATCTGGGGCTCCACGCAAGATCTCACCCCGTGGGGTCAAAATGATCACAAGAACGGTGAGCAAAAATCGCAGGACCACACGGGGGGGATCTAGTGAATGACCTGCAGAGAGCTGGGAACAAAGTAACAAAGCCTACCATCAGTAACACACTACGCCGCCAGGGACTCAAATCCTGCAGTGCCAGATGTGTCCCCCTGCTTAAGCCAGTACATGTCCAGGCCCATCTGAAGTTTGCTAGAGAGCATTTGGATGATCCAGAAGATTGGGAGAATGTCATATGGTCAGATGAAACCAAAATATAACTTTTTGGTAAAAACTCAACTCGTCGTGTTTGGAGGACAGAGAATGCTGAGTTGCATCCAAAGAACACCATACCTACTGTGAAGCATGGGGGAGGAAACATCATGCTTTGGGGCTGTTTTTCTGCAAAGGGACCAGGACGACTGATTAGTGTAAAGGAAAGAATGAACGGGGCCATGTATCGTGAAATTTTGAGTGAAACCCTCCTTTCATCATTGAAGATGAAACATGGCTGGGTCTTTCAGCATGACAATGATCCCAAACACACCACCCGGGCAATGAAGGAGTGGCTTCGTAAGAAGCATTTCAAGGTCCTGGAGTGGCCTAGCCAGTCTCCAGATCTCAACCCCATAGAAAATCTTTGGAGGGAGTTGAAAGTCCACGTTGCTTAGCAACAGCCCCAAAACATCACTGCTCTAGAGGAGATCTGCATGGAGGAATGGGCCAAAATACCAGCAACAGTGTGTGAAAACCTTCTGAAGACTTACAGAAAACGTTTGACCTCTGTCATTGCCAACAAAGGGTATATAACAAAGTATTGAGATAAACTTTTGTTATTGACCAAATACACTGCTCAAAAAAATAAAGGGAACACTTAAACAACACAATGTAACTCCAAGTCAATCACACTTCTGTGAAATCAAACTGTCCACTGGCGAGCTGTGGCAAGAAGGTTTGCTATGTCTGTCAGCGTAGTGTCCAGAGCATGGAGGCGCTACCAGGAGACAGGCCAGTACATCAGGAGATGTGGAGAAGGCCGTAGGAGGGCAACAACCCAGCAGCAGGACCGCTACCTCCGCCTTTGTGCAAGGAGGAGCAGGAGGAGCACTACCAGAGCCCTGCACAATGACCTCCAGCAGGCCACAAATGTGCATGTGTCTGCTCAAACGGTCAGAAACAGACTCCATGAGGGTGGTATGAGGGCCCGACGTCCACAGGTGGGGGTTGTGCTTACAGCCCAACACCGTACAGGACGTTTGGCATTTGCCAGAGAACACCAAGATTGGCAAATTCGCCACTGGCGCCCTGTGCTCTTCACAGATGAAAGCAGGTTCACACTGAGCACATGTGACAGACGTGACAGAGTCTGGAGACGCCGTGGAGAACGTTCTGCTGCCTGCAACATCCTCCAGCATGACCGGTTTGGCGGTGGGTCAGTCATGGGGTGGGGTGGCATTTCTTTGGGGGACCGCTCGGCAGAGGTAGCCTGACTGCCATCAGGTACCAAGATGAGATCCTCAGACCCCTTGTGAGACCATTGCTGGTGCGGTTGGCTCTGGGTTCCTCCTAATGCAAGACAATGCTAGACCTCATGTGGTTGGAGTGTGTCAGCAGTTCCTGCAAGAGGAAGGCATTGATGCTATGGACTGGCCCGCCCGTTCCCCAGACCTGAATCCAATTGAGCACATCTGGAACATAATGTCTCGCTCCATCCACCACAGACTGTCCAGCAGTAGTGTGGTTTTCCACTTTAATTTGTGTGACTCCAAATCCAGACCTCCATGGGTTGATAAATTTTATTTCCATTGATCATTTTTGTGTGATTTTGTTGTCAGCACATTCAACTATGTAAAGAGAAAAGTATTTAATAAGAATATTTCATTCATTCAGATCTAGGATGTGTTATTTTAGTGTTCCCTTTATTTTTTTGAGCAGTGTACTTATTTTCCACCATAATTTGCAAATAAATTCATTAAAAATCCTACAATGTGATTTTGTCTGTCATAGTTGAAGTGTACCTATGATGGAAATTACAGGCCTCTCATCTTTTTAAGTGGGAGAACTTGCACAATTGGTGGCTGACTAAATACTTTTTTGCCCTACTGTAAATGATTGTAGCTAATGCAAGTCAATGTAAAGAAGAGTGGAGGGGATTTACATATATGATTGTAGCTAATGCAAGTCAATGTAAAGAAGAGTGGAGGGGATTTACATATATGATTGTAGCTAATGCAAGTCAATGTAAAGAAGAGTGGAGGGGATTTACATATATGATTGTAGCTAATGCAAGTCAATGTAAAGAAGAGTGGAGGGGATTTACATATATGATTGTAGCTAATGCAAGTCAATGTAAAGAAGAGTGGAGGGGATTTACATATATGATTGTAGCTAATGCAAGTCAATGTAAAGAAGAGTGGAGGGGATTTACATATATGATTGTAGCTAATGCAAGTCAATGTGAAGCACAGTGGAAGAGATTTAAATATTCTATCGTGGCTAATGGAAGTCATTTCACATTCCCATGAAGCTAGACTGCCCTTATTTATGAAAGTGAGTGTAAAAAGCACGTATGGTAATCTGGAGATTTTAAAGGACATTTACTTTTTACGTTTAGCATTGAAATTACAGGTTAAAACCCATTATCCTGTCAGAAGAGAGAGAGACCTGTAAAAGCATGTCAGTCAGAGAGGGGACGTGACAAGCCTATTTACATGCCTGGTGACAGCCAGCCAGACAGGCAACTAGTGACAGAAGAGCCAGAATGGTGGAGAGGAGGCAGGGGGAGAGAAGATGGCCGCCCAGCCCCAGAGCATTGTTCTGAAGAGTTCCTATCTTTCACCCAAATGTAGCCTTTAAGAGCTCGGAGAGACTCAACAACAGCACAGGTCAGAGAAAGGGGTTTGGTTCCTCTTCTGAGAGGCCCAAGGATGTGTTCACCAAAGAGAAAGAGATGGAAAGTGTTGAAGAAATGTTCCAAAACATCTTGCCATGGACAGGTGTAGTTTAGGTACACCATAGAGGTGAATGACAAGGTTAGACTATTCCTGTTGCTAGAATAATCACACTTCTGAAGCAGAACAGTTTGCACATTAACACAAACACAAATGCTTTCTTGTTCTGAAAAGGATCAGATCATGTCTGTGGCAAAGAGTGTTTTCACCACAGGGGCTGAAAGGTGAGATATTCCAGCAGGAATCTGCACAGCCAAATGCCACAGAACACCAGCCATCCCTGTTCCTGGGGGTTTCTCTTCCTGTTGTCATAACCTCACGGGTCTTTGTCAAGACGCCTGCAGCATTTTGACATGGGAACAATGACCCTTTCTTCTGCTGGGTCTGGGGGAGAGAGGGGTCTGGGGGGAGAGGGGTCTGGGGAGAGAGGGGTCTGGGAAGAGAGGGGTCTGGGGAGAGAGGGGTCTGGGGAGAGAGGGGTCTAGGCAGAGAGAGGGGTCTGGGGAGAGAGGGGTCTGGGGAGAGAGGGGTCTGGGCAGAGAGGGGTCTGGGGAGAGAGGGGTCTGGGGAGAGAGGGGTCTGGGAAGAGAGGGGTCTGGGGAGAGAGGGGTCTGGGGAGAGAGGGGTCTAGGCAGAGAGAGGGGTCTGGGGAGAGAGGGGTCTGGGGAGAGAGGGGTCTGGGCAGAGAGGGGTCTGGGGAGAGAGGGGTCTGGGGAGAGAGGGGTCTGGGGAGAGAGGGGTCTGGGCAGAGAGAGGGGTCTGGGCAGAGAGAGATGTCTGGGCAGAGAGGGGTCTGGGGAGAGAGGGGTCTGGGCAGAGAGGGGTCTGGGCAGAGAGAGGGGTCTGGGCAGAGAGAGGGGTCTGGGCAGAGAGGGGTCTGGGATGAGAGGGGTCTGGGTAGAGAGGGGTCTAGGCAGAGAGGGGTCTGGGCAGAGAGAGGTCTGGGCAGAGAGAGGTCTGGGCAGAGAGGGGTCTGGGCAGAGAGGGGTCTGGGCAGAGA
>NC_092156.1:10046476-10061476 GCF_045791955.1 Oncorhynchus clarkii lewisi | reverse complement strand
GGAGACTCTGTCCATAGGACAACAATCAGTCGTATATTGCACAAATCTGGCCTTTATGGAAGAGTGGCAAGAAGAAAGCCATTTCTTAAAGATATCCATAAAAAGTGTCGTTTAAAGTTTGCCACAAGCCACCTGGGAGACACACCAAACATGTGGAAGAAGGTGCTCTGGTCAGATGAAACCAAAATTGAACTTTTTGGCAACAATGCAAAACGTTATGTTTGGCGTAAAAGCAACACACCATCCCCACTGTCAAACATGGTGGTGGCAGCATCATGGTTTGGGCCTGCTTTTCTTCAGCAGGGACAGGGAAGATGTTTCAAATTGATGGGAAGATGGATGGAGCCATACAAAGATGGGAAGATGGATGGAGCCATACAAATACAGGACCATTCTGGAAGAAAACCTGATGGAGTCTGCAAAAGACCTGAGACTGGGAAGGAGATTTGTCTTCCAACAAGACAATGATCCAAAATATAAAGCAAAATCTACAATGGAATGGTTCAAAAATAAACATATCCAGGTGTTAGAATGGCCAAGTCAAAGTCCAGACCTGAATCCAGTCGAGAATCTGTGGAAAGAACTGAAAACTGCTGTTGACAAATGCTCTCCATCCAACCTCACTGAGCTCGAGCTGTTTTGCAAGGAGGAATGGGAAAAAATGTCAGTCTCTCGATGTGCAAAACTGATAGAGACATACCCCAAGCGACTTACAGCTGTAATCGCAGCAAAAGGTGGCGCTACAAAGTATTAACTTAAGGGGGCTGAATAATTTTGCACGCCCAATTTTTCAGTTTTTGATTTGTTAAAAAAGTTTGAAATATCCAATAAATGTCGTTCCACCTCATGATTGTGTCCCACTTGTTGATTCTTCACAAAAAAATACAGTTTTATATCTTTATGTTTGAAGCCTGAAATGTGGCAAAAGGTCGCAAAGTTCAAGGGGGCCGAATACTTTCGCAAGGCACTGTATATATATATATATAAATATATATAATATATAATTCTCTCTGTGTCTGTCTCTCTCTCTGTGTCTGTCTCTCTCTGTGTCTGTCTCTCACTCTCTCTGGGCAGGAACTGCTGTAAATGATTTAGCCACGGTAAGGGTAATTTTAAGGTGGAAATTACAAACTTCAAAAATATTTTTAAACCTCAAATACACTACAAGTTTTAAACTTCCTGCATTCCTGCAACAGGGTGATCAAATTAAGATCCTACTTTAGAGAATTAAAATTATAACAGTGTATTATGGAAGAGAAGAGCACAACTAATGCCACATCTACCAATGAGATATATACAATGCTATAACAAAAAACCACACAACCAAAGAATGACCCAGAGGAGAAATAGCAAATTGCAGCAATTTCCCACACTGCTTCCCAGGCAATGTGTCAGAGGTAAATGTGGCCCTGAAACATGACGATAGAGCATATTCATAATGGCTCCCCTGTAATTAAGGGATTATGGGAAAGGGAGTAGTGGTGGGGGAGGAGGGAGAGGACTGGGGGAGGACGAGGGAAGGAGGGAGCGGACCGGGTGAGGAGGGGGAGGAGGAGGGAGAGGACCAGGGGAGGACCAGGGAAGGAGGGAGCGGACCGGGGGAGAACCGGGGGAGAAGTGAGAGGACCGGGGGAGGAGTGAGAGGACCGGGGGAGGACCAGGGAAGGAGGGAGCGGACCGGGTGAGGAGGGGGAGGAGGAGGGAGAGGACCAGGGGAGGACCAGGGAAGGAGGGAGTGGACCGGGGGAGGAGGGGGAGGAGGGAGAGGACCGGGGGAGGAGTGAGAGGACCAGGGGAGGACCAGAGAAGGAGGGAGCGGACCAGGTGAGGAGGGGGAGGAAGAGGGAGAGGACCAGGGGAGGACCAGGGAAGGAGGGAGCGGACCGGGGGAGGAGGGGGAGGAGGAGGGAGAGGACCAGGGGAGGAGTGAGAGGACCAGGGGAGGACCAGAGAAGGAGGGAGCGGACCAGGTGAGGAGGGGGAGGAGGAGGGAGAGGACCAGGGGAGGACCAGGGAAGGAGGGAGCGGACCGGGGGAGGAGGGGGAGGAGGAGGGAGAGGACCAGGGGAGGACCAGGGAAGGAGGGAGTGGACCGGGGGAAGGTGAGATGTTGTAAGAGCGTGTGGGAGGGGGAAGATGATGGGTGTAGTAAGGAGTGTGGGGTGAGGGGGAGTGTGGGGTGTAGTAAGGAGTGTGGGGTGTAGTAAGGAGTGTGGGGTGGAGTAAGGAGTGTGGGGTGTAGTAAGGAGTGTGGGGTGTAGTAAGGAGTGTGGGGTGTAGTAAGGAGTGTGGGGTGTAGTAAGGAGTGTGGGGTGTAGTAAGGAGTGTGTGGTGTAGTAAGGAGTGTGGGGTGAGGTGGAGTGTGGAGTGAGGGGGAGTGTGGGGTGTAGTAAGGAGTGTGGGGTGAGGGGGAGTGTGGGGTGTAGTAAGGAGTGTGGGGTGGAGTAAGGAGTGTGGGGTGGAGTAAGGAGTGTGGGTTGAGGGGGAGTGTGGGGTGAGGGGGAGTGTGGGGTGTAGTAAGGAGTGTGGGGTGAGGGGGAGTGTGGGGTGGAGTAAAGAGTGTTGGGTGTAGTAAGGAGTGTGGGGTGAGGGGGAGTGTGGGGTGTTGTAAGGAGTGTGGTGTGAGGGGGAGTGTGGGGTGTAGTAAGGAGTGTGGGGTGAGGGGGAGTGTGGGGTGAGGGGGAGTGTGGGGTGAGGGGGAGTGTGGGTTGTAGTAAGGAGTGTGGGGTGGAGTAAGGAGTGTGGGGTGAGGGGGAGTGTGGGGTGAGAAGGAGAAGGGACTGGGGTTCGGGCTGGGGGTCGGGGCTGGGGGCTGGGGTTTGGGCTGGGGGCCGGGACTGGGGTTCGGGCTGGGGGCTGAGGGCTGGGGGCCGGGCTGGGGGCTGGGGTTCGGACTGGGGCCTGGGGTTCGGGCTGGGGGCTGAGGGCCGGACTGGGGTTCGGGCTTGGGGCTGAGGGATGAGGGCCGGGGCTAGGGGTCGGGGCTGGGGGCTGAGCTGGGGGTCGGGCTGGGGGCTGGGGGATGAGGGCCGGGGCTGGGGGTCGGGGCTGGGGTTCGGGCTGGGGGCTGGGGGATTAGGGCCGGGGCTGGGGCGAGGGGCTGGGGTTCGGGCTGGGGGCTGGGGGATGAGGGCCGGGGCTGGGGGCTGGGGGATGAGGGCCGGGGCTGGGGGCTGGGTGACGCTGCCTGTAAAGGCTCCATTAACAAGTGGATATGGAGATGGATGGGTTCTGCTCTGTGTGTCAACATGGCCACGCAGTTGTGGATGTCAGAGGCTGTTTAGTCCCCTTTATTGCTATCGATTTCCACATTGGGCACAATCTTCGCACTAGGAGAGCGGATAATATTCACTTAACGAGAGGTAAGAGGGCAGCAAGAGGGGGCAGAGGAGAGGAGGGGAAGGGGGAGGGAGAGGAGTGAGAGGACCGGGGGAGGAGGGGTAGGAGAGGAGGGGAGATGCGCAGGCTGTCTGGAGCAGGCCGTTTGAAGCGACATATGCACTGGAGCAATATCAACATGACAAAATGAGATGTTTTGTGGTGTTCATTAAAAACATGATTTCCCTTCACTGTTGATGCCGGCTGAGAGAGAAAAACATGATTTCCCTTCACTGTTGATGCCGGCTGAGAGAGAAAAAACATTCAAAGCACTCAAGCATAATCAGCTACAAAATATGTTTGTTTTGTCTTAGGAAAGAACGAACCTTTCCTCCACTTCCACAACTGAAAAAACCTCCTGAACACACATTTAAATCTGTGTGGGAATGGGGGCAAAGGTCAAAGTACTAGTCTATGCAAAGAGACCAACAGATATAACAGGGGACTTTATAGGCTTTCAAATGTGCACATATGTTCCCATTCATATGAATGAAGTGGAGAGGTGGTCAATAGCTGACAGCTGATCCAGAGCAACTTACAGGAGTAATTAGGGTTAACTGTCTTTGACACTTACCTAGTCGGCTCTGGGACTGGAACCAGTAACCTTCCAGTTACTGGCTCAACACTCTTAACTAGTTTACCTGCCACAAGCTAAAATCATAGTCCAATCATAGACAATCGCAGTCAAAAGCTGTTCCGCATGACTGATTTGGCTTAGTAAAATAACTCAAAACAGTTACAAAACTAAACATGTTAAAGACAAACAACCAGCTACACACTCCATCTTATCAGGAAATGCCTGTCAACCAACAACCCACTCCATCTTATCAGGAAACGCCTGTCAACCAACAACCCACACCATCTTATCAGGAAACGCCTGTCAACCAACAACCCACACCATCTTATCAGGAAACGCCTGTCAACCAACAACCCACTCCATCTTATCAGGAAACGCCTGTCAACCAACAACCCACACCATCTTATCAGGAAACGCCTGTCAACCAACAACCCACACCATCTTATCAGGAAACGCCTGTCAACCAACAACCCACTCCATCTTATCAGGAAACGCCTGTCAACCAACAACCCACTCCATCTTATCAGGAAACGCCTGTCAACCAACAACCCACTCCATCTTATCAGGAAACGCCTGTCAACCAACAACCCACTCCATCTTATCAGGAAACGCCTGTCAACCAACAACCCACTCCATCTTATCAGGAAACGCCTGTCAACCAACAACCCACACCATCTTATCAGGAAACGCCTGTCAACCAACAACCCACACCATCTTATCAGGAAACGCCTGTCAACCAACAACCCACACCATCTTATCAGGAAACGCCTGTCAACCAACAACCCACACCATCTTATCAGGAAATGCCTGTCAACCAACAACCCACACCATCTTATCAGGAAATGCCTGTTAATCAACAACCCACACCATCTTATCAGGAAACGCCTGTCAACCAACAACCCACACCATCTTATCAGGAAATGCCTGTCAACCAACAACCCACACCATCTTATCAGGAAATGTCTGTCAACCAACAACCCACACCATCTTATCAGGAAACGCCTGTCAACCAACAACCCACACCATCTTACCAGGAAATGCCTGTCAACCAACAACCCACACCATCTTATCAGGAAACTCCTGTCAACCAACAACCCACACCATCTTATCAGGAAATGCCTGTCAACCAACAACCCACACCATCTTATCAGGAAATGTCTGTCAACCAACAACCCACACCATCTTATCAGGAAACGCCTGTCAACCAACAACCCACACCATCTTACCAGGAAATGCCTGTCAACCAACAACCCACACCATCTTATCAGGAAACTCCTGTCAACCAACAACCCACACCATCTTATCAGGAAACTCCTGTCAACCAACAACCCACACCATCTTATCAGGAAATGCCTGTCAACCAACAACCCACACCATCTTACCAGGAAATGCCTGTTAATCAACAACCCACACCATCTTACCAGGAAATGCCTGTTAATCAACAACCCACACCATCTTATCAGGAAACGCCTGTCAACCAACAACCCACACCATCTTATCAGGAAACGCCTGTCAACCAACAACCCACACCATCTTACCAGGAAACGCCTGTCAAACAACAACCCACACCATCTTATCAGGAAACGCCTGTCAACCAACAACCCACACCATCTTATCAGGAAACTCCTGTCAACCAACAACCCACACCATCTTATCAGGAAACGTCTGTTAATCAACAACCCACACCATCTTATCAGGAAACGCCTGTCAACCAACAACCCACACCATCTTATCAGGAAACGCCTGTCAACCAGCTACCCACACCATCTTATCAGGAAACGTCTGTCAACCAACAACCCACACCATCTTACCAGGAAACTCCTGTCAACCAACAACCCACACCATCTTATCAGGAAACGCCTGTCAACCAGCTACCCACACCATCTTACCAGGAAACTCCTGTCAAACAACAACCCACTCCATCTTACCAGGAAACTCCTGACATTGTGTCTTTAGAAACAGACAGTTTATTGAAACACCACACTATAGATATGACGCTAGTGAAACTTGACCAAATAAACACGTTTGTTGAATGGAGAAGTGATCTCTGTCCTCTCTACATGTGAAACAGCTCAAACCACACAGAGAGTGTTTATAATGAAGGAGAATTCACTCCTCTAACTGCTGTGTCATTGTTTTCCACTTGTTAACCCATGTTGACTTTGGGAAGAGACTCTGGTTTGTGTTTCTCCCTGCATTAGCTAGTTTTATACAGAAATAGCACGAAGGGCAGCGCCAGGAGGATGTACCAACTCAGACCTTATTTTGACTCCTTGCAAAAAAAAATCAGTGGCAGAATTACTGAAGAGAAAAGAAATTGCAGTGATGATATAATTTTTTTTTAAATATTTTTTTTGTAAAGTGACCCAATATGAACAGGAATTTGTCCTTGGAGTTTACTTCAATTTATACCTTGAGAACAGAACACATGACATTACTTCATCTTAGTAACCCTACTCGACCACGGTCAGAGACATTGCTGGACACTACAGCAACCCTTCACACCACACCACAGCCAAATGTTGCAAACGTAGCAAGAAGGGAAAAAAAGTGTCAGGAGAATTTTCCAAGATCATGCTGGTGGTTTTTGACACTGTGGATTTTCAACAGTCTAGTGGTGTATGTGGGAGAATAATGACATGGTATCATATTTATTTTAACTTTTTTTTTTTTTTTTTTACCTTTATTTAACTAGGCAAGTCAGTTAACAACAAATTCTTATTTACAATGACGGCCTACCCCGGCAACGCTGGGCCATGTGAGCGTCGCCCCATGGGACTCCCAATTACGGCCGGTTGTAATACAGCCTGGATCTGAACCAGGGTCTGTAGTGACAGGCAGTGCCTTAGACCGCTGCGCCACTCAGGAGCCCCATAGGGACAGGCATTCTGACAGCCCTCTACCAAACCAGAACAGATTCAAACGAGTAAAACTAAACAGCAATAAATAAATTAACACAACTCCCCCCTCCCTATCTCCCTTTCTTCCTCCCTCTCCTCCTTCCTCTCCTCCTCCCTCTCCCCCTCCCTCTCCCCCTACTCAAACCACTATGTGAAGGATTCCTTGCAATCACACAGATCAATGCTCATTGAAATTTCATGAGGGCATATCCAGGCCTCATCATATTTCACAATAATGACCTGGAGAAGAGGATGGTGTGAGTGCACGGGGAGAAGAGGAGAGGAGAGGAAGAGGGTAGGGAGGGGAGGGGGGGGGTCTGACCCCCCCCTCCCTTAAAAATGGGTCAGAGCTAAGACCAGTATGGGGAGAGGGAGGAGGGAACCTAAATCACTCCTGAAGTCCCATCTACTGATACATACTGGGACACGGACAGACAACACTGCACACCGCAGATCCACATACACCTCCACTGAGCAGTGTTCAACATGTAGTACACTATAAACCTTCTAATGAAACCAACACAACTAGAATAGTATGTACTTTCACACTATTCTCTTCACCTGCCTCTTCCAACAGCCTAGGAAGTTTACTATAAATACAGTGTACATAAAACACCAACATTGCTTCCATTGTTTCCTTTGTGTTCGGTGTGTTTTCCCCTCTGTGAGTTTTAACCAGACAGACCAGACAAACCAGACAGGCCAGACAGACCAGACAGACCAGACAGGAAAGACAGACCAGACAGGCCAGACAGACCAGACAGGCCAGACAGACCAGACAGACCAGACAGGACAGACAGACCAGACAGGCCAGACAGGACAGACAGACCAGACAGGCCAGACAGACCAGACAGACCAGACAGGTCAGACAGACCAGACAGGCCAGACAGACCAGACAGGCCAGACAGACCAGACAGGACAGACAGACCAGACAGGCCAGACAGGACAGACAGACCAGACAGGCCAGACAGACCAGACAGGCCAGACAGACCAGACAGGCCAGACAGGACAGACAGACCAGACAGGACAGACAGACCAGACAGGCCAGACAGGACAGACAGACCAGACAGGCCAGACAGACCAGACAGGACAGACAGACCAGACAGGCCAGACAGGACAGACAAGCCAGACAGGCCAGACCGACCAGACAGGCCAGACAGACCAGACAGACCAGACCGACCAGACAGGCCAGACCGACCAGACAGGCCAGACCGACCAGACAGGACAGACAGACCAGACAGACCAGGCAGACCAGACAGGACAGACAGGACAGACAGACCAGACAGACCAGGCAGACCAGACAGGACAGACAGGACAGACAGACCAGACAGACCAGATAGGACAGACAGACCAGACCGACCAGACAGGCCAGACCGACCAGACAGGCCAGACCGACCAGACAGGCCAGACAGACCAGACAGACCAGACAGGACAGACAGACCAGACAGACCAGGCAGACCAGACAGGCCGGACAGGACAGACAGACCAGACAGACCAGGCAGACCAGACAGGACAGACAGACCAGACAGGACAGACAGACCAGACAGACCAGGGCTGCAGGCCTGCAGTTTAACAACCATTGGGCTGGAATGGACTGGGGGAGAATGAGGGAGGAGAACGGGGAGAACGGGGGGAACCAGGGAGGAGAACAGGGAGAACGTGGGGAACCAGGGAGGAGAACAGGGAGAACGGAGGGAACCAGGGAGGAGAACAGGGAGAACGGGGGGAACCAGGGAGGAGAACAGGGAGAACGGGGGGAACCAGGGAGGAGAACAGGGAGAACGGGGGAGGAGAACAGGGAGAATGGGGGGAACCAGGGAGGATAACAGGGAGAACGGGCGGAACCAGGGAGGAGAACAGGGAGAACGGGCGGAACCAGGGAGGAGAACAGGGAGAACGGGCGGAACCAGGGAGGAGAACAGGGAGAACGGGGGGAACCAAGGAGGAGAACAGGGAGAACGGGGGAGAGCGGTAATGAGTAAGGGAATACAGCACTGCCTCTTCTCTCCTCCCCCTCAGGCTAAATGCTTCTGTAGTGTGAGCTCATGGCTGTGGATGGGAATCAATACTTTCAATTCCTCTGAATTATTGCTTCTTTCTTTTCCTTATTATAGATTAGTTGTTTTTTTCCAAGCCCATACCACTTTGGGATCAATAGAATATAATCTTATTTTTGTACAATTTTCCATACACCTTGTGAGGCTGTTTTTTTCTCTTTTTTTTATCTGAGTGGGGGGGATCTGATAGGCTAAATGTGGCCTTGTACAGGGAGGGAGAAATGACATGTACGCCTGAAATCCATTTCTAAAAAGAACTGCTTTTTATTCTTGAATTTGTACCTGGCTTGTTTTTGAGGCAGCATAAAGTCAACTGTGAAAACGATGATAATTCCATCCATCCACTGGCCGTTAAACCAGGGACGAGATAAAGGTGTGGTGGACACTGCAGATGTACAGCTCTACCTTTCAATGGCCTTGATTCACACTCCACTCCCATGTACACTACACTGTAGCTTTACAGCGTAGGAATTCAATGAGTTCACAGAGCATTCCTGGATGTGACTATATACTCTCTCTGCTGTGAATCATGTTGTACACCGTATGTCATCGCCAGGATTTGATTTATTTCTCCTTTATTTAACCAGGTAATTCTCTTTTCCAATAACAACATGAAAGTTAGGGTATGGTGTAACTACTGTCTTTGATCTGAGTGAAATTAGAGAATTATTTCTCATTTCTCATTCGGTTGATATGGTGTTACAAACTGTGTGCGTGTGGATCTGATACGCTGCCCCCCCCCCCCCCCCTCCTTAAGGTAACTACTGAGGGTTCAGCCTCAGCTCAGCCAAGCCTCTATTTGTGCATGGAGTCAGGCGTTACTGTAGGCGCGCACACACACACACGCACGCGTACACACACACACACACACACACACACACACACCTTTATTTTCTAGTTGTCTACTGATTGTCTCTTGGCATTTCCTGAAGCACAGACACAGCAGCAGCGCTGTGACACCTCAGCCAGACACCATTCTCAACAACACATGGTGGTGGTGGCTGAACATCAACAACACATGGTGGTGGCTGAGCGTCAACAACACATGGTGGTGGCTGAGCATCAACAACACATGGTGGTGGCTGAGCATCAACAACACATGGTGGTGGCTGAGCATCAACAACACATGGTGGTGGCTGAACATCAACAACACATGGTGGTGGCTGAGCATCAACAACACATGGTGGTGGCTGAGCATCAACAACACATGGTGGTGGCTGAACATCAACAACACATGGTGGTGGCTGAACATCAACAACACATGGTGGTGGCTGAGCATCAACAACACATGGTGGTGGCTAAACATCAACAACACATGGTGGTGGCTGAGCATCAACAACACATGGTGGTGGCTGAGCATCAACAACACATGGTGGTGGCTAAACATCAACAACACATGGTGGTGGCTGAGCATCAACAACACATGGTGGTGGCTGAACATCAACAACACATGGTGGTGGCTGAGCATCAACAACACATGGTGGTGGCTGAGCATCAACAACACATGGTGGTGGCTGAGCATCAACAACACATGGTGGTGGCTGAGCATCAACAACACATGGTGGTGGCTGAACATCAACAACACACTACAAACATCACTAGAACTCATGTGCTAGGGGGAGTGCTAACAATCCTCTTATTTGTCTTTTTGACAAATGTAACATGTAGCCCACAATAGGACAGAATAAAACAGGAGAGAGAGGGGGGGGGGGGGGGTAGAGAGAGAGAGAGAAAGAGAGAGAGGGGGGGGTAGAGAGAGAGAGAGAAAGGGGAAGAGTGATATATATATATATATATATCTATATATATATATATATATATATAGAGTATATATATAGAGAGAGAGAGAGAGAGAGAGAGAGAGAGAGAGAGAGAGAGACAGAGAGAGAGAGACCTAGAGAGACCTTTACAGTAGGTTGTAGATTGTGGCTGCACCCACTCCACTATAACACTGCAATTATCTCCTCCTGTCTACTAGCCTGTCATTAACCTTGTTGTAGGAGGAGGGTGGAGGAGGAGGTTGGGGATCCTTCTGTCTGACTGATTCTCTGGCCGATGGCAGCCGACATGGACCCCGTAGTTACCAGGTAGTCATTTATTTCTACCTGGCCCAGCCATAGTGGCTGTGGGGGAGGGGTGGTTGAGAGGTTACCATGCCAATGCCTGTATTGATTTAATTAGGCCCTCAACTCCACCGCACTCCTTCTCCACGCCAGCTGCTGATTAGTTCTTTCAGCTGTCCTGCGGGTGCCACGGCGTCCAGCTGCCACCCACCTACCCAATCACCCTGCCCAGAACGGGTGCACTGCACGCTGGCACAGGAGCCCTGTCAGCCAAGTCAGCCCACAATGAAGCGCCAACTGAAGACATCAAAGGAATACAATGGGGTTTAGAGTCAGATCTCTAGAGGTGAGTTCTACTCAGCAGAACTGACTGGTGCCTGACCGTGGCCAAGGCCAGGAGAAGGACAGGGACAGGAGGGACGAAGAGGACACTGGGACTGTGGAGAGAGGTGGCATGGGAGGCTAGGAGAAGGAGAGGGACAGGAGGGACGTATAGGACACTGGGACTGTGGAGGGAGGTGGCATGGGAGGCTAGGAGAAGGAGAGGGACAGGAGGGACATATAGGACACTGGGACTGTGGAGGGAGGTGGCATGGGAGTGCTGCTAGACCCAAATAACACAGTGGGATTTGTGTGTCTGTGCTGAAGCTGGAGACTGAGGAGTTTGATCATATATCAGACACAGAGAAGAGATGACACGTGTGAGAGAAGGCCCGGCTGGGTGTCATTAGGAATATGTGTTGTGCTTTACATTTCACCACGCAGATCAAGCAGACATACGGCTCTCTCTGGAAACCCATCTGCCAGCCACATTACAGACATGTTCTCTCTTCATTTCTGTTTGATTTACAATTACTTTAAACTCCGGGCTCTCTTTTGTGCAGAGTGTGTGTGGTTAACTGCACTTTCAGAGAGGCAACAACAACAAAAACAAACAGAATCAGATGGAGAGCCAATGAGCGCTCCTAGTGACGACCTTTCACCCGGGAGAGAAGTCGACTGTGACGCAGGGTGAGGTAACCGCCGGAGAGGATGGAGTTTCCAAATTTACATGTTGAAGAAATTGGCAAATATGAGTTCATCTCCACCCACGTATTAAACAAGCTCTTAACAACCTGTATGGAGAGAGACAGGTAGTCTGTATGGAGAGAGACAGGTAGTCTGTATGGAGAGAGACAGGTAGTCTGTATGGAGAGAGACAGGTAGTCTGTATGGAGAGAGACAGGTAGTCTGTATGGAGAGAGACAGGTAGCCTGTATGGAGAGAGACAGGTAGCCTGTATGGAGAGAGACAGGTAGCCTGTATGGAGAGAGACAGGTAGCATGTATGGAGAGAGACAGGTAGCCTGTATGGAGAGAGACAGGTAGTCATTATGGAGAGAGACAGGTAGCCTGTATGGAGAGAGACAGGTAGTATGTATGGAGGGAGACAGGTAGTCTGTATGGAGAGAGACAGGTAGTCTCTATGGAGAGAGACAGGTAGCCTGTATGGAGGGAGACAGGTAGTCTGTATGGAGAGAGACAGGTAGTCTGTATGGAGGGAGACAGGTAGCCTGTATGGAGAGAGACAGGTAGTCTGTATGGAGAGAGACAGGTAGCCTGTATGGAGAGAGACAGGTAGTCTGTATGTAGAGAGACAGGTAGCCTGTATGGAGAGAGACAGGTAGTCTGTATGGAGAGAGACAGGTAGCCTGTATGGAGAGAGACAGGTAGTCTGTATGGAGAGAGACAGGTAGCCTGTATGGAGAGAGACAGGTAGTCTGTATGGAGAGAGACAGGTAGCCTGTATGGAGAGAGACAGGTAGTCTGTATGGAGAGAGACAGGTAGCCTGTATGGAGAGAGACAGGTAGCCTGTATGGAGAGAGACAGGTAGCCTGTATGGAGAGAGACAGGTAGCATGTATGGAGAGAGACAGGTAGCCTGTATGGAGAGAGACAGGTAGTCTGTATGGAGGGAGACAGGTAGTATATATGGAGAGAGACAGGTAGTCTGTATGGAGGGAGACAGGTAGTCTGTATGGAGAGAGACAGGTAGTCTGTATGGAGAGAGACAGGTAGTCTGTATGGAGAGAGACAGGTAGTCTGTATGGAGAGAGACAGGTAGCCTGTATGGAGAGAGACAGGTAGTCTGTATGGAGAGAGACAGGTAGCCTGTATGGAGAGAGACAGGTAGTCTGTATGGAGAGAGACAGGTAGTCTGTATGGAGAGAGACAGGTAGTCTGTATGGAGAGAGACAGGTAGTCTGTATGGAGAGAGACAGGTAGTCTGTATGGAGAGAGACAGGTAGTCATTATGGAGAGAGACAGGTAGCCTGTATGGAGAGAGACAGGTAGCCTGTATGGAGAGAGACAGGTAGCCTGTATGGAGAGAGACAGGTAGTCTGTACGGAGAGAGACAGGTAGCCTGTATGGAGAGAGACAGGTAGCCTGTATGGAGAGAGACAGGTAGTCTGTATGGAGAGAGACAGGTAGTCTGTATGGAGAGAGACAGGTAGCCTGTATGGAGAGAGACAGGTAGTCTGTATGGAGAGAGACAGGTAGCCTGTATGGAGAGAGACAGGTAGTCTGTATGGAGAGAGACAGGTAGTCTGTATGGAGAGAGACAGGTAGCCTGTATGGAGAGAGACAGGTAGTCATTATGGAGAGAGACAGGTAGCCTGTATGGAGAGAGACAGGTAGTCATTATGGAGAGAGACAGGTAGCCTGTATGGATAGAGACAGGTAGTCATTATGGAGAGAGACAGGTAGCCTGTATGGAGAGAGACAGGTAGTCTGTATGGAGAGAGACAGGTAGTCTGTATGGAGAGAGACAGGTAGCCTGTATGGATAGAGACAGGTAGCCTGTATGGAGAGAGACAGGTAGTCATTATGGAGCGAGACAGGTAGTCTGTATGGAGAGAGACAGGTAGCCTGTATGGATAGAGACAGGTAGCCTGTATGGAGGGAGACAGGTAGTCTGTATGGAGAGAGACAGGTAGCCTGTATGGAGGGAGACAAGTAGCCTGTATGGAGAGAGACAGGTAGTCTGTATGGAGAGAGACAGGTAGCCTGTACGGAGAGAGACAGGTAGTCTGTATGGAGGGAGACAGGTAGTCTGTATGGAGAGAGACAGGTAGCCTGTATGGAGGGAGACAAGTAGTCTGTATGGAGGGAGACAAGTAGCCTGTATGGAGGGAGACATGTAGCCTGTATGGAGAGAGACAGGTAGTCTGTATGGAGAGAGACAGGTAGTCTGTATGGAGAGAGACAGGTAGTCTGTATGGAGAGAGACAGGTAGTCATTATGGAGAGAGACAGGTAGTCTGTATGGAGGGAGACAGGTAGTCTAAGGGGAGGACGGCCCTGCAACCAAAGATTATTACAAATATAATATATATAATAATATCTCTGTCACTCCATAGCCATTTCTACCAGGGCTTGGTCTGGGTGCAGGGTCACTGTATAGTGTCACACAGCCCACAGAGAGAGAACGTATACGGACGGGTATGTATGTGCCCATGGAAACATTACAACATGTTTTACATCGTCTTACTAATGAGAGAACAGATATGGGGTGTTGCTGATTGTACAACACAGACAGAGACACACACTGGACGGCGTCATACTGTGTGACGTTATGGAGCCATGACGGGAGGATCAATATCAATGAGTCTCCCATTAAGAACCACACCTTCTACACTGTGTGTGTGTGTGTGTGTGTGTGTGTGTGTGTGTGTGTGTGTGTGTGTGTGTGTGTGTGTGTGTGTGTGTGTGTGTGTGTGTATGCGCGAGTGAGCACATGGATGTTTATTGTACGAATGTAAGATATTAATTTGAGCCAGTTTGCTGCAGCAACAGGAAATGTGAATTATTATGTGAATTATTATGTGGGAGAAGGGAAGGGAATGGAAGGGAAGGGAAGGCAAGGGAAGGGAAGGGAAGGGAAGGGAAGGGGAGGGGAGGGGAGGGGAGGGGAGGGAAGGGAAGGCAAGGCAAGGCAAGGCAAGACAAGGCAAGGCAAGGCAAGGCAATACAAGGCAAGGCAAGG
>NC_092156.1:10038976-10043976 GCF_045791955.1 Oncorhynchus clarkii lewisi | reverse complement strand
CAGAACCCACTGGATTCTCCAATTACCTTGAATGAGTTACAGGACAAAATAAAAACCCTCCAACCCAAAAAGGCCTGTGGTGTTGATGGTATCCTTAATGAAATGATCAAATATACAGACAACAAATTCCAAATGGCTATACTAAAACTATTTAACATCATCCATAGCTCTGGCATCTTCCCCAATATTTGGAACAAAGGACTGATCACCCCAATCCACAAAAGTGGAGACAGTAACCTTGGGAAAATCCCAATTGGCTTTTTACCAAATTACCGTACAACAGACCATGTATTCACCCTACACACCCTAATTGACAACCAAACAAACCAAAACAAAGGCAAAGTCTTCTCATGCTTTGTTGATTTCAAAAAAGCCTTTGACTCAATTTGGCATGAGGGTCTGCTATACAAATTGATGGAAAGTGGTGTTGGGGGTAAAACATACGACATTATAAAATCCATGTACACAATGTACACAAGTGTGCGGTTAAAATTGGCAAAAAACACACAAATTACTTCACATAGGGTCGTGGGGTGAGACAGGGATGCAGCTTAAGCCCCACCCTCTTCAACATATATATCAACGAATTGGCGCAGGCACTAGAACAGTCTGCAGAACCCGGCCTCACCCTACTAGAATCTGAAATCAAGCATCTGCTGTTTGCTGATGATTTGGTGATTCTGTTCCCAAACAAGGAGGGCCTACAGCAGCACCTAGATCTTCTGCACAGATTCTGTAAGACATGGATCTTGACAGCAAATCTCAGTAAGACAAACATAATGGTGTTCCAAAAAAGGTCCAGTTCCCAGGACCACAAATACAAATTCCATTGCCATAGAGCACACGAAAAACCATATAAACCTTTGCCTAAACATCAGCGCCACAGGTAACTTCCACAAAGCTGTGAACGATCTGAGAGACAAGACAAGAAGGGCATTCTATGCCATCAAAAGTAACATAAAATTCAACATACCAATTAGGATCTGGCTAAAAATACTTGAATCAGTTACAGAACCCACCAGCCAAGAATTCACAAAATGGAACAAACACCAAATTGAGACTCCGCATGCAGAATTCTGCAAAAATATCCTCTGTGTACAACATAAAATCCCAATAATGCATGCAGAGAAGAATTAGGCCGATACCCGCTAATTATGAAAATCCAAAAAAGCAGTTAAATTCTACAACCACCTAAAAGGAAGCGATTCCCAAACCTTCCACAAAGAAACCATCCCCTACAGAACCTGGAGAAGAGTCCCTTAAGCAAACTGGTCCAAAAGCACACAGACCCCACAGAGCCCCAGGACAGCAACACAATTGGATCCAACCAAATCATGAAAAACAAAAAGATAATTACTTGACACATTGGAAAGAATTAACAAAAAACAGAGCAAACTAGAATGCTATTTGTCCCTAAACAGAGAGTACACAGCGGCAGAATACCTGACCACTGTGACTGACCCAAACTTACGGAAAGCTTTGACTATGTACAGACTCAGTGAGCATAGCCCTGCTATTGAGAAAGGCAGACCTGGCTCTCAAGAAAAGACAGGATATGTGCACACTGCCCACAAAATGAGGTGGAAACTGAGCTGCACTTCCTTACCTCCTGCCAAATGTATGACCATTTTAGAGACACATATTTCCCTCAGATTACACAGATCCACAAAGAATTCGAAAACAAACCCAATTTTGATAAACTTCAATATCTACTGGGTGAAATTCCACAGTTTTCCATCACAGCAACAAGATTTGTGACCTGTTGCCACAAGAAAAGGGCAACGAGTGAAGAACAAACACCATTGTAAATTCAACCCATATTTATGTTTATTTATTTTCCCTTTTGTACTTTAACTATTTGTACATAACATGACATTTGAAATGTCTTTATTATTTTGGAAGTTCTGTGAGTGTAATGTTTACTGTTCATTTCACTGTTTAATTCACTTTTGTTTATTATCTACTTCACTTGCTTTGGCAATGTTAACACATGTTTCCCATGCCAATAAACCCCTTGAATTGAATTGAGTTGAGACAGAGAAGAGAGAGAAGAGCAGGAAACCGACAGCCGTTAGTCAAGTCTCTGTCTTATGTCTAGTTGTGTTCTCCACAGACTCTGTCCACCCTCTCTCTCTCTCTCTCTCTCTCTCTCTCTCTCTCCTCTCCTCTCCTCTCCTCTCCTCTCCTCTCCTCTCCTCTCCTCTCCTCTCCTCTCCTCTCCTTTCCTCTCCTCTCCTCTCCTCTCCTCTCCCAGACTCTGTCCACCTTCTCTTCTCTTCTCTTCTCTTCTCTTCTGTCAGACTCTGTCCATCCTCTCCTCTCCTCTCCTCTCAGACTCTGTCCATCCTCTCCTCTCCTCTCCTCTCCGACTCTGTCCATCCTCTCCTCTCCTCTCTTCTCCTCTCCTCTCCTCTCCTCTCCTCTCCTCTCCTCTCCTCTCCTCTCCTCTCCTCTCCTCTCCTCTCCTCTCCTCTCCTCTCCTCTCCTCTCCTCTCCTCTGTCAGACTCTGTCCACCTTCTCTTCTCTTCTCTTCTCTCCTCTCCTCTCCTCTCCTCTCCTCTCCTCTCCTCTCCTCTCCTCTCTTCTCTTCTCTTCTCTTCTCCTCTCCTCTCTTCTGTCAGACTCTGTCCAACCTCTCCTCTCCTCTCCTCTCCTCTCCTCTCCGACTCTGTCCAACCTCTCCTCTCCTCTCCTCTCCTCTCCTCTCCGACTCTGTCCATCCTCTCCTCTCCTCTCTTCTCCTCTCCTCTCCTCTCCTCTCCTCTCCTCTCCTCTCCTCTCCTCTCCTCTCCTCTGTCAGACTCTGTCCACCTTCTCTTCTCTTCTCTCCTCTCCTCTCCTCTCCTCTCCTCTCCTCTCCTCTCCTCTCCTCTCCTCTCCTCTCCTCTCCTCTCTTCTGTCAGACTCTGTCCATCCTCTCCTCTCCTCTCCTCTCCTCTCCTCTCCTCTCCTCTCCTCTCCTCTCCTCTCCTCTCCTCTCCTCTCCTCTCCTCTCCTCTCCTCTCCCCTCCCCTCGCCTCCCCTCTCCTCTCCTCTCCTCTCCTCTCCCCTCTCCTCTCCTCTCCTGTGTCAGACTCTGTTAATCCTCTCCTCTCCTGTGTCAGACTCTAGGATTGTGAGTGGTACCCTTCAACACAACAACTCTCCACTGATCCCTACTTATGAGCCGTCAGGGAAACACTCTCCACACACGCAGTTACAGAGGGAAGGCTGGAGGAGGAAGAGAGGAGCGAAGAGGAGGACGAACTGTCGACAATGAAGTCCGAAACGTAAACAAAACGTTTATTGAATTGATCACTTGACGTGAATGAAGGTATTAGTGGTTTAAGTCTTCTGCACTGCAGCAACTAAGGACTTTCTGTTGAGAAGTGTTAAGTGTGTCTAGGTGGTGTAAACACACACACACACACACACACACACACACACACACACACACACACACACACACACACACACACACACACACACACACACACACACATACCCGAAGTAAGCATGCTATTGTTGGACTGGAGCCACAGCTCCCCTCACACCTGTTGTGTTTTAGAGAAGGTAAACAAACACAGGGCTTGAGTGGGGGTGAGGGAACAGCATGACAAGGACCAGTGTGTGTGTGTGTGTGTGTTCATTAAGCCTGCTCTTCATGGCCTCTCCTCATCATCAGCTGTGCAGGGCTGATCAGTATCGGAGGTACAGGGGTAGCGGGGGCTGGTTGGGTGATACTAGGGAGGCTCTGTAGGCCCCTGAGAGCAGGGAGCAAACTCATTCTCACCCCTGGCACATTCGCTATGGGAAAGCTGTAATTAGAAACACACTGTGGGGCGTCGGCACTTCCTACACGGGACCAATGGCCGGACAACACTCCAACCAACCAGCCTCTGAGAACAGCACAGAACCCTGAGGACGACAGACTGGGGCAGTAGTTATGTAGGCTATACCACACAGCTATGGGGTGAGCAGAGAGAGAAGAGGATCTACCTCTGTATGGACCCTCCGAAATAAACCCTGGGTTGAGGGTGGCTAAACAGACAGGGAGGGTAGGGCAGCTGGACAATTCTACCCCCGGCCCATCTCTGTGTGTGCTTCAGCCATTACCCCATGACCAAAACTGTCTCTGAACCGTTGGCACTTTGGAACTACTGTAGCAAAGGTTCCTCGTCTACTAGCAAAGGTTGAATAAAACACAAATTAACATAACCAATACAAAAAATGGCTCACACTGTCCAAAGGAACAGCTACGGGTAAAGGAGAGAGAGAGGGCTGAGGGGGGAGAGGAGAGAGAGGGCTGAGGGGGGAGGAGAGAGAGGGCTGAGGGGGGAGAGGAGAGAGAGGGCTGAGGGGGAGAGGAGAGAGAGAGGGGGCTGAGGGGGGAGAGGAGAGAGAGGGCTGAGGGGGGAGGAGAGAGAGAGAGGGCTGAGGGGGGAGAGGAGAGAGAGAGGGCTGAGGGGGGAGGAGAGAGAGGGCTGAGGGGGGAGAGGAGAGAGAGAGGGCTGAGGGAGGAGAGGAGAGAGGGCTGAGGGGGAGTGGAGAGAGAGAGAGGGCTGAGGGGGAGAGGAGAGAGAGAGAGAGGGCTGAGGGGAGAGGAGAGAGAGAGAGGGCTGAGGGGGCTTGGAGAGAGAGGGCTGACAGGGAGAGGAGAGAGAGGGCTGAGGGGGGAGAGGGGAGAGAGGGCTGAGGGGGAGAGGAGAGAGAGGGCTGAGGGGGAGAGGAGAGAGAGAGAGAGGGCTGAGGGGGAGAGGAGAGAGAGAGAGGGCTGAGGGGAGTGGAGAGAGAGGGCTGACAGGGAGAGGAGAGAGAGGGCTGACAGGGAGAGGAGAGAGAGGGCTGAGGGGGGAGAGGAGAGAGAGGGCTGAGGGGGAGAGGAGAGAGAGAGGGCTGAGGGGGAATGGAGAGAGAGAGGGGGCTCTTCTACCATTGCGTCCCAGATGTAGACTACAGGGTAAGGTGAACATACTGTACACACTCACGTACCTAAATCCCACTTCATCAATGCCATACT
>NC_092156.1:10013976-10033976 GCF_045791955.1 Oncorhynchus clarkii lewisi | reverse complement strand
GTAGAGTAGAGTAAAATATAGTAGAATAGAGTAGAATATAGTAGAATATAGTAGAGTAGAGTAGAATATAGTAGAGTAGAGTAGAATATAGTAGAGTAGAGTAGTATAGAGTAGAGTAGAGTAGAGTAGAGTAGAGTAGAGTAGAGTAGAGTAGAGTAGAGTAGAGTAGAATATGGTATAATAAAGTAGAATAGAGTAGAGTATAATAGAGTAGAATAGAGTAGAATATAGTATAGTAGAGTAGAGTAGAATAGAGTAGAGTAGAGTAGAATAGAGTAGAATAGAGTAGAGTGGAGTAGAATATAGTAGAATAGAGTAGAAAAAAGTAGAGTAGAATAGAGTAGACTATAGTAGACTAGAGTACAGTAGAGTAGAATATAGTAGAATAGAGTAGAATAGAGTAGAGTATAATAGAGTAGAGTAGAGTAGAATATAGTAGAGTGGAATATAGTAGAATAGAATAGAGTAGAGTAGAGTAGAATAGAGAAGAGTAGAATAGAGTAGAATATAGTAGAATAGAGTAGAGTAGAATATAGTAGTGTAGAGTAGAATAGAGTAGAGTAGAGTAATCCAATCATCAGTATTGTATATCTAAACAGTGCTACAGACTACATGGTATTATAGTCCCATTCAGTATGTAGACTAAAGCAATTGTACAAGAGAGGGCATGTTAAATGACTATTTTAGCTGGGTCTCCTGTCTTCCTTCTTGTGGAAGCCCGACCATAATGCAATGTGGCCCAGTGGTAACCTGGGAGGGATGAGGAGGGCCTGGGCCAGCAATCTGAGGCAGTAATCTTGGCCTAAATCGCCTGTTTCGACCACGCTGAAATTATGCGTGGATTAACCAGATGGAGAAGCGGGAATCCATCTGATAGGATTAAACTTTCCCAGCCTTTCTCCTCGCCATCTGCTCCCCGTGCTGCTCGCCTGCCGTGCAACACGCTACACACACACATACAGTAAACACACACACACACACACAATGAAATGAACGCTGAACATACAACAAAACATAAACGTAAACACACACAAACACATTTTAACCCTGGCATGATCATGTGCGAACAGACAGACAGAAATATATTGATACACACACGGACAGCCACACAGACAGACAGACAGACAGCCAGACAGACAGACAGACAGACAGACAGACAGACAGACAGACAGACAGACAGCCACACAGACAGACAAACAGACAGCCACACAGACAGACAGACAGACAGACAGACAGACAGACAGACAGACAGACAGACAGACAGACAGACAGACACACACAGACAGACAGACAGACAGACAGACAGACAGACAGACAGACAGACAGACAGACAGACAGACAGACAGACAGACAAACAGACACACAGACAGACAGACAGACAGACAGACAGACAGACAGGCAGACAGACAGACAGACAGACAGACAGACAGACAGACAGACAGACAGACAGACAGACAGACAGACAGACAGACAGACAGACAGACAGACAGACAGACAGACAGACAGACAGACAGACAGACAGACAGACAGACAGACAGAGAGGCTCAGGGTTAAGGCCCCCTGACTCTGAGGTGTGTTCTGCCTTAAGCCTGTGGTTCCTCATGAAGCATTTGTGCAATCAAAGACAACGGGCTGCACTTGGGAAATGACTGCTTTGTAGCTCAGTCTCATTCTCTAAGAGCCCCCCGAAAAGCCTTTTTGCTCGGCAATGAAGAAGAAAGTGCATTTTCCTGACTATTTTAGCCATCCATTATTGATAAGAGGAGCTGTCAATGGCAATCCATTGGCTGAGCACATGTGTGGTGATGTGTGTGTGTGTGTGGCCCTGGTGCATATTGAATCATGACATTATAAAGTGAAGAAGTATACAATCTGACAGGGTCATTGTGCTGTGGCTCTCCCCCTCTGTCTCCTCCCCCTCTGTCTCCTCCCACCCTGCCCCCTCCCACCAGGTCTCCTCCCACCCTGTCTCCTCCCACACAGTCTCCTCCCCCTCTGTCTCCCCCACCCAGTCTCCTCCCACCAGGTCTCCTCCCACCAGGTCTCCTCCCACCCAGTCTTCTCCCACCCTGTCTCCTCCCACCCTGCCCCCTCCCACCAGGTCTCCTCCCACCCTGCCCCCTCCCACCAGGTCTCCTCCCACCCTGTCTCCCCCTCTGTCTCCCCCACCCTGTCTCCCCCTCTGTCTCCCCCACCCTGCCCCCTCCCACCCAGTCTCCTCCAACCCAGTCTCCTCCCACCCTGTCTCCTCCCACCCAGTCTCCTCCCTCCCAGTCTCCTCTCACCCAGTCTCCCCCACCCTGCCCCCTCCCACCAGGTCTCCTCCCACCAGGTCTCCTCCCACCCAGTCTCCTCCCACCCAGTCTCCTCCCACCCTGTCTCCCCCACCCTGCCCCCTCCCACCAGGTCTCCTCCCACCCAGTCTCCTCCCACCCAGTCTCCTACCACCCTGTCTCCCCCACCCTGCTCCCTCCCACCCAGTCTCCTCCCACCCAGTCTCCTCCCACCCAGTCTCCTCCCACCCTGTCTCCCCCAGGCAGATGGACAAACACAGAGAGACAGAGACTCAGACTCATATACTGTAGACTGACTGACAGACAGACAGACAGTCAGACCAGAGGGCAGACTGACTGACAGACAAACAGCCGGTCAGACCAGAGGGCAGACAGACTGACAGACAGACAGCCGGTCAGACCAGAGGGCAGACAGACTGAGAGACAGACAGACGGTCAGACCAGAGGGCAGACAGACTGACAGACAGACTGACGGTCAGACCAGAGGGCAGACAGACTGACAGACAGACTGACGGTCAGACCAGAGGGCAGACTGACTGACAGACGGTCAGACCAGAGGGCAGACATACTGACAGACGGTCAGACCAGAGGGCAGACAGACTGACAGACAGACTGACGGTCAGACCAGAGGGCAGACAGACTGACTGACAGACGGTCAGACCAGAGGGCAGACATACTGACAGACGGTCAGACCAGAGGGCAGACAGACTGACAGACAGACTGACGGTCAGACCTGAGGGCAGACAGACTGACAGACAGACTGACGGTCAGACCAGAGGGCAGACTGACTGACTGACGGTCAGACCAGAGGGCAGACATACTGACAGACGGTCAGACCAGAGGGCAGACAGACTGACAGACAGACAGACGGTCAGACCAGAGGGCAGACAGGCTGACAGACAGACTGACGGTCAGACCAGAGGGCAGACAGACTGACAGACAGACTGACGGTCAGACCAGAAGGCAGACTGACTGACAGACGGTCAGACCAGAGGGCAGACAGACTGACAGACAGACAGCCGTACAGTAGAAAAGTGAGAGGGTGCCTACCATGCTCCAGGTAAGACGGACCTTCCGAAGGATCCAGCCTACGAGCCCTGCGGCCGTGTTTGGAGTTGTTGTGGACAAACATGTTATCAGAGACCGCCAGGACATGTCCGTCCACACTGACCGTAGTAGACACCACCACCTGGACATAGATACACACACAGAGGTCAAAGATTAGGATGTTTTGACAAATCTGGGGTGTCTCCAGATCGGATCATTCCATCTACAACCATAACATATGCACCATCATAGTGATACAGAGGGCTGAATTAATGTAATGTCAATGGAAATCTGAAACTCCTAGTCCAGCCAGCTTCTATGCACTTTCAATAACCAACTATCAAAAAATAAACAATTACGAAAATACTAAATAAATGATCAAATAAAAAAATATATAAAACATTTAAAATATAAAATAACCAACAAATTGTGCTTCTTCATATAAGAGCGTCTGTGTTTTAGTGTACTCTTCTCTCCGTCTCTCCTTCTCTCCCTCTCTCCCTCTCCTTCTCTCCTTATCTCCCTCTCCTTATCTCCCTCTCTCCTTCTCTCCCTCTCTCATTCTCTCCTTCTCTCAATCTCTCCTTCTCTCCTTCTCTCAATCTCTCCTTCTCTCCTTCTCTCCCTCTATCCTTCTCTCCTTCTCTCCCTCTCTCCTTTTCTCCCTCTCTCCTTCTCTCCTTCTCTCCCTCTCTCCTTCTCTCCCTCTCTACTTCTCTCCCTATCACCCTCTCTCCTTCTCTCCCTCTCTCCTTCTCTCCCTCTCTACTTCTTCTCACTCTCTCCTTCTCTCACTCTCTCAATCTCTCCTTCTCTCCTCTCCCTCTCTCATTCTCTCCTTCTCCTTTTCTCCTTCTCTCTCTCTCCTCTCCCTGTCTCCCTCTCTCCTTCTCTCCCTCTCTTCTTCTCATCTCTCCTTCTCTCCCTTCTTCTCACCCTCTCTCCTTCTCACCCTCTCTCCTTCTCTCCCTCTCTCCTTCTCTCCATCTATCCTTCTTTCCCTCTCTCCCTCTCTCCTTGAGACTCGGGACTGCTGGCTGATAGAATGACATGCAGATTAATTTAATTGGAAGCGTCCCTCATTCGAGAGCCCAGAAACAATAGGAGGTAGCTAATGGGTTGGTGTTGCTGAGTGCTGAGTCCATTACTGTGGTCCAATAGGAACCGGGCTGGACTAGGCTGAGCTGTGCTAAGAGGACTCCCCTGGTGCTCAGAAAAGCCTCCAATCTCTGCAGCTTCAAAAGGCTCCTGCCTCTCTTGAAAAGGACTTGGCAAACACCAGTGATAGTCTCCCTGGACAGACACCTCCTAACCTGCCTAACTCCATGTTCACTAGTCTCCCTGGACAGACACCTCCTAACCTGCCTAACTCCCTGTTCACTAGTCTCCCTGGACAGACACCTCCTAACCTGCCTAACTACCTGTTCACTAGCCTCCCTGGACAGACACCTCCTAACCTGCCTAACTCCCTGTTCACTAGTCTCCCTGGACAGACACCTCCTAACCCCCCTAACTCCCTGTTCACTAGTCTCCCTGGACAGACACCTCCTAACCTGCCTAACTACCTGTTCACTAGTCTCTCTGGACAGACACCTCCTAACCCCCCTAACTCCCTGTCCACTAGTCTCCCTGGACAGACACCTCCTAACCCCCCTAACTCCCTGTCCACTAGTCTCCCTGGACAGACACCTCCTAACCTGCCTAACTCCCTGTTCACTAGTCTCTCTGGACAGACACTTCCTAACCTGCCTAACTCCCTGTCCACTAGTCTCCCTGGACAGACACCTCCTAACCTGCCTAACTCCCTGTTCACTAGTCTCTCTGGACAGACACTTCCTAACCTGCCTAACTCCCTGTCCACTAGTCTCCCTGGACAGACACCTCCTAACCTGCCTCACTCCCTGTTCACTAGTCTCCCTGGACAGACACCTCCTAACCTGCCTAACTCCCTGTTAACTAGTCTCCCTGGACAGACACCTCCTAACCTGCCTAACTCCCTGTTCACTAGTCTCCCTGGACAGACACCTCCTAACCTGCCTAACTCCCTGCCCCATTCCCCACAGCAGCTCACAGCTCTACCTCCCCTCTCTATGTTTACTTCAATGTCAACCCCACTCTCTCTCTCTCTTACTCTCTCTCTCTCTCTCTCTCTCTTGCTCGCGCTCTCTCTCTCTCTCTCTCTCTCTCTCTCTCTCTCTCTCTCTCTCTCTCTCTCTCTCTCTCTCTCTCTCTCTCTCTCTCTCTCATGGGAAACACATGTTAACATTGCCAAAGCAAGTGAGGTAGATAATATACAAAAGTGAAATAAACAATAAAAATTAACAGTAAACATTACACATACAGAAGTTTCAAAACAATAAAGACATTACAAATGTCAAATTACGTATATATACAGTGTTGCAACGATGTACAAATAGTTAAGGGTACACAAGGGAAAATAAATAAACATAAATATGGGTTGTATTTACAATGGTGTTTGTTCTTCACTGGTTGCCCTTTTCTTGTGGCAACAGGTCACATATCTTGCTGCTGTGATGGCACACTGTGGAATTTCACCCAGTAGATATGGGAGTTTATCAAAATTGGGTTTGTTTTCGAATTCTTTGTGGATCTGTGTAATCTGAGGGTAATATGTGTCTCTAATATGGTCATACATTGGACAGGAGGTTAGGAAGTGCAGCTCAGTTTCCACCTCATTTTGTGGGCAGTGTGCACATAGCCTGTCTTCTCTTCAGAGCCATGTCTGCCTACGGCGGCCTTTCTCAATAGCAAGGCTATGCTCACTAAGTCTGTACATAGTCAAAGCTTTCCTTAAGTTTGGGTCAGTCACAGTGGTCAGGTATTCTGCCACTGTGTACTCTCTGTTTAGGGCCAAATAGCATTCTAGTTTGTTCTGTTTTCTTGTTAATTCTTTCCAATGTGTTAAGTAATTATCTTTTTGTTTTCTCATGATTTGCTTGGGTCTAATTGTGCTGTTGTCCTGGGGCTCTGTGGGGTGTGTTTGTGAACTGAGCCCCAGGACCAGCTTGCTTAGGGGACTATTCTCCAGGTTCATCTCTCTGTAGGTGATGGCTTTGTTATGGAAGGTTTGGGAATCACTTCCTTTTCGGTGGTTGTAGAATTTATCAGCTCTTTTCTGGATTTTGATAATTAGTGGGTATCGGCCTAATTCTGCTCTGCATGCATTATTTGGTGTTTTGCGTTGTACACGGAGGATATTATTGCAGAATTTTGCATGCAGAGTTTGTCCCATTTTGTGAAATCTTGGTTGGTGAGCGGACCCCAGAACTCACAACCATAAAGGGCAATGGGCTCTAAGACTGATTCAAGTATTTTTAGCCAGATCCTAATTGGTATGTTGAATTTGATGTTCCTTTTGATGGCATAGAATGCCCTTCTTGCCTTGTCTCTCAGATCGTTCACAGCTTTGTGGAAGTTACCTGTGGCGCTGATGTTTAGGCCAAGGTATGTATAGTTTTTTGTGTGCTCTAGGGCAACAGTGTCTAGATGGAGTTTGTATTTGTGGTCCTGGCGACTGGACCTTTTTTGGAAAACCATTAATTTGGTCTTACTGAGATTTACTGTCAGGGCCCAGGTCTGACAGAATCTGAGCAGAAGATCTAGGTGCTGCTGTAGGCCCTCCTTGGTTGGTGACAGAAGCACCAGATCATCAGCAAACAGTAGACATTTGACTTCAGATTCTAGTAGGGTGAGGCCGGGTGCTGCACACTTTTCTAGTGCCCGCGCCAATTCGTTGATATATATGTTGAAGAGGGTGGGGCTTAAGCTGCATCCCTGTCTCACCCCACGGCCCTGTGGGAAGAAATGTGTGTTTTTTGCCAATTTTAACCGCACACTTGTTGTTTGTGTACATGGATTTTATAATGTCGTATGTTTTACTCCCAACACCACTTTCCATCCATTTGTATAGCAGACCCTCATGCCAAATTGAGTCAAAGGCTTTTTTGAAATCAACAAAGGATGAGAATACTTTGCCTTTGTTTTGGTTTGTCAGCTAACCCACTGTTCCTAGGCCGTAATTGAAAATAAGAATTAGTTCTTAACTGACTTGCCTAGTTAAATAAAAAATAGAGCCAAAAAGATTGGAGAAGTGGTTTACCCATACATCTCCATTTTGGATAGATCATTCTTTGTGTTGTTGTTTGTTTAGTGTTTTGCAATTTTCCCAGAAGTGGTTAGAGTCTATGGATTCTTCAATTGCATTGAGCTGATTTCTGACGTGCTGTTCCTTCTTTTTCCGTAGTGTATTTCTGTATTGTTTTAGTGATTCACCATTTTGAAGGCGTAGACTCAGGTTTTCCGTGTCTCTATGTTTTTGGTTGGACAGGTTTCTCAATTTCTTTCTTAGATTTTTGCATTCTTCATCAAACCATTTGTCATTGTTGTTCATTTTCTTCAGTTTTCTATTTGAGATTTTTAGATTTGATAGGGAAGCTGAGAGGTCAAATATACTGTTAAGATTTTCTACTGCCAAGTTTACACCTTCACTATTACAGTGGAATGTTTCACCCAGGAAATTGTCAAAAAGGGATTGAATTTGTTGTTGCCTAATTGTTTTTTGGTAGGTTTCCAAACTGCATTCCTTCCATCTATAGCATTTCTTAATGTTACTCAGTTCCTTTGGCTTTGATGCCTCATGATTGAGTGTTACTCTGTTCAAGAAGACTGTGATTTTGCTGTGGTCTGATAGGGGTGTCAGTGGGCTGACTGAGAACGCTCTGAGAGACTCTGGGTTGAGGTCAGTGATAAAGTAGTCTACAGTACTACTGCCAAGAGATGAGCTATAGGTGTACCTACCATAGGGGAAGATGAGCTATAGGTGAACCTACTATAGGAGTCCCCTAGAAGCCTACCATTGACTATGTACATACCCAGTGTGCGACAGAGCTGCAGGAGTTGTGACCCGTTTTTGTTGGTTATGTTGTCATAGATGTGCCTAGGGGGGCATATGGGGGAGGGAGTGCTGTCACCACCAGGCAGGTGTTTGTCCCCCTGTGTGCTGAGTGTGTCAGGTTCTTGTCCGGTTCTGGCATTTAGGTCACCACAGACTAGTACATGTCCCTGGGCTTGGAAATTATTGATTTCCCTATCCAGGATGGAGAAGCTGTCTTCATTAAAGTATGGGGATTCTAGTGGGGGGATATAGGTAGCACACAGGAGGACATTTTTCTCTGTTAAGATAATTTCTTTTGGAATTTCTAGCCAAATTGGTTTTAGGCTGAGTTTCTGTACAGCACTTAGTGACATCAGCCGATGTAAAAATGGCTATATACATACATTTGATATTGATTGATTGATATAGATATAGATAGATAGATCAGAGGGGGACAATGAGACGGGGTTGGAGATGAGAGAGGAAGAATAAAGAGAGAAGGGATTAAGACATTTATTTGATTAACCTGGAAGCGGCGCATGTCCCGTGGGTTCCCCGCGTTCTTCAGACAGTTCTGGTTGCATTTCAGGAAGAACTTCAGGAAGAACCTACAGAACACACAGAAGGAGGAACAGTCAGTCAGTCAGTCAGTCAGACAGACAGACAGACAGACAGACAGACAGACAGACAGACAGACAGACACCATTGTGCAGCAGTACAGTTTGAAAACACACGTTGTCTACGTCATTACAGTTTGTCAGTGGCCAAATCGTGTAACAAGGTGTATTTGTTTGTGCTGTCAACAGCTCGTCACCTGGCGGTGAGACCCATGAAGGTCACGGACTCAGGATTCTCCGGTCCATGAACTTTCAGCCTCTTGAAATGTCCACATAGCTTCACACACACAGAGGACACACTACACATACACACACGTGCACGCACACGCACAGGCAGACACAGCAACAGACAGACACAGCAACAGGCAGACACAGCAACAGACAGACACAGCAACAGACAGACACAGCAACAGACAGACACAGCAACAGGCAGACACAGCAACAGACAGACACAGCAACAGACAGACACAGCAACAGGCAGACACAGCAACAGACAGACACAGCAACAGGCAGACACAGCAACAGACAGACACAGCAACAGACAGACACAGCAACAGACAGACACAGCAACAGACAGACACAGCAACAGGCAGACACAGCAACAGACAGACACAGCAACAGACAGACACAGCAACACGCAGACACAGCAACAGGCAGAGTGGTGAAATGTGGAGCAGGTCCATCTGTCGCTGGGCAGAGTCGGGTTTGACAACCCACTGAACCACAGCCTTATGTGGCCATGTCTCACAGAGAAGGTCACTAGGGACCAGCCTGCCTGGCCCAGTCACACTGCTGCTGAGAACGACACACACACGCACTCACACACACACACACACACACACACACACACACACACACACACACACACACACACACACACACACACACACACACACACACACACACACACACAGTGACATTCTCCAAAATAATAGCCATGGATTCTCATGTTAACAGTCTCTCCCACACAGATGGGTACTAAACCCAAAAACAGTGCTCCAGCTGGCCAGCCTGGCACACACACACACACACACACACACACACACACACACACACACACACACACACACACACACACACACACACACACACACACACACACACACACACACACACACAAGCTGGGATAGGTGGTGTGTGTGAATGTCAACACAATCCAGTGGACTAGGGGAAACTACCCGGTGGCTGACAGCACGGCCCAACCAGCCAAATGATGTCCGCACAACAGGAGGATGCAGATAAATGACCTGATATTATCACACGTCCAGACCACAGGATCAATGTGTCAACGTGATATTCCACCTCACATTCATTAACATACAATAATATCCCATTTAGCACACACTTTTATCCAAAGCCACTTACAGTCACGTGTGAGTACATGTACACACAAGGGTGGTCCCACGATCCTGGCATTGCAAGTGCTCTGCCAGCTGAGCCACACGGGACCACAGTGTGCTATAAGCATATATTCAAAGACCTAATTAGTCCACTACATCTCTCTAGTTCTCTACCTCCTTCTCATCTTCTCTCTAGTTCTCTACCTCCTTCTCATCTTCTCTCTAGTTCTCTACCTCCTTCTCATCTTCTCTCTAGTTCTCTACCTCCTTCTCATCTTCTCTCTAGTTCTCTACCTCCTTCTCATCTTCTCTCTAGTTCTCTACCTCCTTCTCATCTTCTCTCTAGTTCTCTACCTCATTCTCATCTTCTCTCTAGTTCTCTACCTCCTTCTCATCTTCTCTCTAGTTCTCTACCTCCTTCTCATCTTCTCTCTAGTTCTCTACCTCCTTCTCATCTTCTCTCTAGTTCTCTACCTCATTCTCATCTTCTCTCTAGTTCTCTACCTCCTTCTCATCTTCTCTCTAGTTCTCTACCTCCTTCTCATCTTCTCTCTAGTTCTCTACCTCCTCATCTTCTCTCTAGTTCTCTACGTCCTTCTCATATTCTCTCTAGTTCTCTACCTCATTCTCATCTTCTCTCTAGTTCTCTACTTCATTCTCATCTTCTCTCTAGTTCTCTACCTCCTTCTCATATTCTCTCTAGTTCTGTACCTCCTTCTCATCTTCTCTCTAGTTCTCTACCTCCTCATTATTATTGTCTCTCTCTGTCTCTCTCTGTCTCTGTCTTTCTCCCTCTGTCTCTCTCTCCCTCTGTCTCTCTCTCTCTCTCTCTCTGTCTCTCTCTCTCTCTCTCTCTCTGTCTTTTTCTGTCTTTCTCCCTCTGTCTCTCAATTCAATTCAATTCAAGGGCTTTATTGGCATGGGAAACGTGTTAACATTGCAAAAGCAAGTGAGGTAGATAATATACAAAAGTGAAATAAACAATAAAAATGTACAGTAAACATTACACATACAGAAGTTTCAAAACAATAAAGACATTACAAATGTCATATTACGTATATATACAGTGTTGTAACGATGTACAAATAGTTAAGGGTACACAAGGGAAAATAAATAAACATAAATATGGGTTGTATTTACAATGGTGTTTGTTCTTCACTGGTTGACCTTTTCTTGTGGCAACAGGTCACAAATCTTGCTGCTGTGATGGAAAACTGTGGAATTTCACCCAGTAGATATGGGAATTTATCAAAATTGGGTTTGTTTTCGAATTCTTTGTGGATCTGTGTAATCTGAGGGTGTTAGAGGGATAGTGTTACCAGAGAGAAGAGTCAGTAATTGAGTTGTTGAGCCTGTCGTCACCTCCCCCCTCCCCAGGCCCAAAAAGCAGCTGTGTCACTCAGTCAGAAGGAGCAGATCTGAGCTTGGATTACCTCTCTATAGACCAACTATACTACCTCTCTATAGACCCACTATACTACATCTCTATAGACCCACTACATTACCTCTCTATAGACCCACTATACTACCTCTCTATAGACCCACTATACTACCTCTCTATAGACACACTATACTACCTCTCTATAGACCCACTACACTACCTCTATATAGACCCACTACACTACACTAACCCTAACCCTCCCTGCTAACCTCCTGTTACACTCCTCCCTGTTACACTCTACCCTGCTAACCTCCTTCCTGTTACACTCCTTCCTGTTACACTCCTTCCTGCTAACCTCCTCCTTGTTACACTCCTTACTGCTAACCTCCTCCCTGCTAAACTCCTCCCTGTTACACTCCACCCTGCTAACCTCCTCCCTGTTACACTCCACCCTGCTAACCTCCTCCCTGTTACACTCCACCCTGCTAACCTCCTCCTTGTTACACTCCACCCTGCTAATCTCCTCCCTGTTACAATCCACCCTGCTAACCTCCTCCCTGTTACACTCCACCCTGCTAACCTCCTCCTTGTTACACTCCTTACTGCTAACCTCCTCCCTGCTAAACTCCTCCCTGTTACACTTCACCCTGCTAACCTCCTCCCTGTTACACTCCTTACTGCTAACCTCCTCCCTGCTAAACTCCTCCCTGTTACACTTCACCCTGCTAACCTCCTCCCTGTTACACTCCTCCCTGTTACACTCCTCCCTGTTACACTCCTTTCTGCTAACCTCCTCCCTGCTAAACTCCTCCCTGTTATACTCCTTCCTGCTAACCTCCTCCCTGTTAAACTCCTTCCTGCTAACCTCCTCCCTGTTACACTCATCCCTGAACTCTGGAGCTCCCTCTCTCTCTCCCTCTGCACTAGTACCCCAGCTGTCTGAAACTGTCAGAGAGAGAGAGAGAGAGAGAAAGGAGAGAGAGCAAGAGAGAAAAGAGAGAGAGAGAGAGAGAGTCTGGCTATTGGGACCAGTCGTCACAGACAAACCTGGCTGCCCAGAGAGGACAGGCTGTGCTCACTCTGCTCCAGGGGAGAGGTAGAGACAGAGCTGCATTTCCTATTACACTGTGACAAAATACTCAGACCTAAGAGAATATTAGAAAATAAGAAAGAAAGTAAGAAAGGAGAGAGAGAGAGAGAGAAATAAAGAAAGGGGGGAGCGAGAGAGAGAGAGAGAAAGAAAGAAAGAAAGAAAGAATGAAAGAAAGAAAGGGGAGAGAGAGAGAGAGAAAGAATGAAATAAAGAAAGAAAGGGAGAGAGAGAGAGAGAGAGAGAGAGAGAGAGAAAGAAAGTAAGAAAGAAAGCAGAGAGAGAGAGAGAAAGAGAGAGAGAGAGAGAGAGAGGGAAAGGAAAGAGAGAGAGAGCAAGAGAGACAGAGAGAGAGAAAGGAAAGAGAGAGAGAGAGAGAGAGAGAGAGAGAGAGAGAGAGACAGAGAGAGAGACAGGGAGAGAGAAAGGAAAGAGCGAGAGAGAGAGAGAGAGAGAGAGAGAGAGAGAGAGAGAGAGAGAGAGAGACATAGAGAGAGAGACATAGAGAGAGAGAGAGACAGAGAGAGAGACAGAGAGAGAGAAAGGAAACTGTTCATTTTGATTGTTTTTCACTTTATATATTCACTTTATATATTATCTACCTCACTTGCTTTGGCAATGTTAACACATGTTTCCCATGCCAATAAAGCCCTTGAATTGAATTGAATTGAATTGAGAGAGACAGAAAGAGAGAGAGGGAGACAGAGAGAGAGAGACAGTGTGAGAGAGACAGAGAGAGACAGAGAGAGAGAGAGACACAGAGAGAGTATTCTATCTGCTAGGGCTTAACATTGTACGTGTCACTTCAACATCTTTTCAGTCCCTCTAAATCAAACTGGCAGGTCCAGACTAGAGTTATACTGCCTGCTACTGCCATACACACACACACACACACACCCACACCCACACCCACACACGCACACGCACACACACACACACATCCACACCCACCCACAAACACACATCCACACCCACCCACACCCCCCCACACCCACCCACAAACACACATCCAGCACACCCCATGGCAGCTCAGCCTATCCCATCGCTCCCCTCTCCCTTAATGTTGACAAGCTCCATGAGGAGGCCTCCAGACCTCCTAATGGGGGTTCAACCAGACCTCCTCATGGGGGTTCAACCAGACCTCCTAATGGGGGTTCAACCAGACCTCCTCGTGGGGGTTCAACCAGACCTCCTCATGGGGGTTCAACCAGACCTCCTAATGGGGGTTCAACCAGACCTCCTAATGGGGGTTCAACCAGACCTCCTCGTGGGGGTTCAACCAGACCTCCTCGTGGGGGTTCAACCAGACCTCCTCGTGGGGGTTCAACCAGACCTCCTAATGGGGGTTGAACCAGACCTCCTCATGGGGGTTCAACCAGTCCTCCTCATGGGGGTTCAACCAGACCTCCTAATGGGGGTTCAACCAGACCTCCTCATGGGGGTTCAACCAGTCCTCCTCATGGGGGTTCAACCAGACCTCCTCGTGGGTGTTCAACCAGACCTCCTAATGGGGGTTCAACCAGACCTCCTAATGGGGGTTCAACCAGACCTCCTAATGGGGGTTCAACCAGACCTCCTAATGGGGGTTCAACCAGACCTCCTCATGGGGGTTCAACCAGACCTCCTCGTGGGGGTTCAACCAGACCAGTACCAATGGAGACTCAGCCACAATGTCCCTTACACACAGACACACACCTTATGCTTTCATAATTGATAGGCCAGTGCTGTCACACATCGTTAGGGCCCTCCAATTAAACAAGGCAATTATTAGAGTGGCTGGCTGACTGTCGGGGGAGAAGATGGCTTGGGGGGTGGGGTTGGGGGGGGGGGGGGTTGTAACATCAGAGACAGACCACTCTCTTTTCTCCTCTCTCCACGTCTCATGTAAGAGTCATAACAGCACGGCTGACCTTCTACACCGCAGACGGGATCATACAAAGAGCTGACCTGACACCAGATACTGTACTGAGAGAGGAGAGGATGGGGAGAGGGACAGAGACAGAGGGAGAAGAGAAAAGAAAAGAGAGTTGTGGGGGGAACTAGAGAGAGAGGTGTGGGGGGAACTGGAGAGAGAGAGAGAAAGAGGTGGGGGAACTAGAGAGAAAGAAAGAGAGGTGGGGAGAACTAGAGAGAGACAGAGAGAGAGAGAGAGAGGTGTGGGGGGAACTGGAGAGAGAGAGAGAGAGGTGTGGGGGGAACTAGAGAGAGAGAGAGAGAGAGAGAGAGAGAGAGAGAAAGAGGTGGATAAACTAGAGAGAGAGAGAGAGTTGTGGGGGGAACTAGAGAGAGACAGAGAGAGAGAGAGAGAGTTGTGGGGGGAACTAGAGAGAGACAGAGAGAGAGAGAGAGAGGTGTGGGGGGAACTGGAGAGAGAGAGAGAGAGGTGTGGGGGGAACTGGAGAGAGAGAGAGAGAGGTGTGGGGGGAACTAGAGAGAGAGAGAGAGAGAGAGAGAGAGAGAGAGAGAGAGAGAGAGAGAGAAAGAGGTGGATAAACTAGAGAGAGAGAGAGAGTTGTGGGGGGAACTAGAGATAAATAAAGAGAGGTTGGGAGAACTAGAGAGAGACAGAGAGAGATCCAGAAAAGAGCCGTTAAATTCTACAACCACCTAAAAGGAAGGTTCTTCCATAACAAAGCCATCACCTACAGAGAGATGAACCTGGAGAAGAGTCCCCTAAGCAAGCTGGTCCTGGGGCTCTGTTCACAAACACAAACACACCCTACAGAGCCCCAGGACAGCAGCACAATTAGACCCAACCAAATCATGAGAAAACAAAAAGATAATTACTTGACACATTGGAAAGAATTAACAAAAACCAGAGCAAACTAGAATGCTATTTGGCCCTAAACAGAGAGTACACAGCGGCAGAATACCTGACCACTGTGACTGACACAAAATTAAAGAAAGCTTTGACTATGTACAGACTCAGTGAGTATAGCCTTGCTATTGAGAGAGGCCGCCATAGGCAGACATGGCTCTCAAGAGAAGACAGGCTATGTGCACACTGCCCACAAAATGGAAACTGATCTGCGCTTCCTAACCTCCTGTCCAACGTATGACCATATTAGAGAGACATATTTCCCTCAGATTACACAGATCCACAAAGAATTCGAAAACAAATCCAATTTTGATAAACTCCCATATCTACTGGGTGAAACTCCACAGTGTGCCATCACAGCAGTAAGATTTGTGACCTATTGCCACAAGAAAAGGGCAACCAGTGAAGAACAAACACCATTGTAAATACAACCCATATTTATGTTTATTTATTTTCCCTTGTGTACCCTTAACTATTTGTACATCGTTACAACACTGTATATATACGTAATATGACATTTGTAATGTCTTTATTGTTTTGAAACTTCTGTATGTGTAATGTTTACTGTTAATTTTTATTGTTTATTTCACTTTTGTATATTATCTACCTCACTTGCTTTGGTAATGTTAACACATGTTTCCCATGATAATAAAGCCCCTTGAATTGAATTGAATTGAGAGCGAGAGACATTTGAAATGTATATGAATTGAGAGAGACACATTGGAAATGTAATTGAATAAAGAGAGAGAGGCATTCGAAATGTAATTGAATTGAGAGAGACACATTGGAAATGTAATTGAATTGAAAGAGGCATTTGAAATGTAATTGAATTGAGAGAGAGAGGCGTGGGAAATTTAATTTAATTGAGAGAGAGAGGCGTGGGGAATGTAATTGAATTGAGAGAGAGAGGCGTGGGGAATGTAATTTAATTGAGAGAGAGGCGTGGGGAATGTAATTTAATTGAGAGAGAGAGGCGTGGGGAATGTAATTGAATTGAGAGAGAGAGGCGTGGGGAATGTAATTTAATTGAGAGAGAGAGGCGTGGGGAATGTAATTGAATTCAGAGAGAGAGGCGTGGGGAATGTAATTTAATTCAGAGAGAGAGGAGTGGGGATAATGGTGATAATGGTGGATAATGGTGGCAGAGTGCTGGACTAGTCTTATCCTAATACACAACCTCTTACCACAGAAAGAAATGTTTTCTACCACTAGAAGAGTGAAAAGCAGTGCTGGACTAGAGTGAGTTGTCTGTCTGCTATAGGATGAGTGTGTGTGTGTGTCTGCGTGTGTCTGCGTGTGTCTGTGTGTGTGTGTGTGTGTGTGTGTGTGTGTGTGTGTGTGTGTGTCGAAAGACAGACAGAAGGAGGGGTTAATCTAATCCTAGGATATTCTGACCTCTGACCCATGTGTCAGGGGTCACATCTGTACAGCAAGCTGGCTCCCTGGAAAAGCCCTTTACTGTGGCCCTCACCCATGCCCTCACCCATGCCCTCACCCATGCGCTCACCCATGCGCTCACCAATGCGCTCACAAATGCCCTCATCCATGCCCTCACCCATGCCCTCATCCATGCCCTCACCCATGCGCTCACCCATGTGCTCACACTAGGATTGCAAAGGGAGGGTACGTTCATGTTGGTATCTTTCAGGGATGTGATGTAATCTGTCACAAGACATCTAGTGGCCATTTTAGGTACTTCGCATTATCAAATCAAATATTTTATTGTATTGGTCAAACACACATATTTAGCAGATGTTATTGCGGGTGTGTCTGTAATTATCTCTGGCCCTCTGTGTAGCCTGGCCCTCTGTGTAGCCTGGCCCTCTATGTAGCCTGGCCCTCTGTGTAGTCTGGCCCTCTGTGTAGCCTGGCCCTCTGTGTAGCCTGGCCCTCTGTGTAGCCTGGCCCTCTGTGTAGCCTGGCCCTCTGTGTATCCTGGCCCTCTGTGTAGCCTGGCCCTCTGTGTAGCCTGGCCCTCTGTGTAGCCTGGCCCTCTGTGTAGCCTGGCCCTCTGTGTAGCCTGGCACTCTGTGTATCCTGGCCCTCTGTGTAGCCTGGCCCTCTGTGTAGCCTGGCCCTCTGTGTAGCCTGGCCCTCTGTGTATCCTGGCCCTCTGTGTATCCTGGCCCTCTGTGTATCCTGGCCCTCTGTGTAGCCTGGCCCTCTGTGTAGCCTGGCCCTCTGTGTAGCCTGGCCCTCTGTGTAGCCTGGCCCTCTGTGTATCCTGGCCCTCTGTGTATCCTGCTCCTCTGTGTATCCTGGCCCTCTGTGTAGCCTGGCCCTCTGTGTAGCCTGGCCCTCTGTGTAGCCTTATCACGTGAAATATATGAAATAATTTAATAGGATTTTCAGATAAAAATAGAATGACAAAGCTGTAAATCCTAAATACAAACCATGAACTTAGTGAATATCATTGGTGTTTCAGCATGACATGTCAGTTATACATATATATATATATATATACAATACCCGTCAAAATCATTTTTACTATTTTCTACATTGTAGAATAATAGTGAAGGCATTAAAACTATGAAATAGCACATATGCTAAACAAATCAAAATATTTTTTTTTCATTTTTGGCTCTTCAAAGTAGCCACACTTTGCCTTGATGACAGCTTTGTACACTCAGATTGAGTGATGGAGGCCACTGTGTTCTTGGGGACCTTCAATGCTGCAGAAATGTTTTGGTACCCTTCCCCAGATCTGTGCCTCGACACAATCTTGTCTCGGAGCTCCACGGACAATTCCTTTGACCTTATGGCTTGGTTTTTGCTCTGACATGCACTGTCAACTGTGGGACCTTATATAGACAGGTGTGTACCTATCCAAATCATGTACAATCAACTGCATTTACCACAGAGAAACATCTCAAGGATGATCAATGGAAACAGGATGCACCTGAGCTCAATTTTGAGTCTAATAGCAATGGGTCTGAATACTTATGTAAATACTGTGTGATTAAGGTGTTTCTGTTTTTTTTTTATGTATACCTTTGCAAAACATTTCTAAAAACCTGTATTCTCTTTGTCATTATAGGTTATTGTGTGTAGATTGCTGACAGAAAAAAATGTATATAATCAATTTTAGAATAAGGCTGTAATGTAAAAATCAATTGTATAAAGGGAAGGGGTCTGAATACTTTCCGAATGCACTGTATGTGAACACATCGTTGTTAAGTTATTCAAGCATAAATTACCAAAGTTACAATAGCTTTCCATAGATTTTATGTTCATTGACAAAATTACTAAAGATTCAGTTAGCTTTGGTAAACTACTGATAGGATTGCAACCCCACCCACACACACACACGCACACACACACACACACACACACACACACACTCACACACACACACACACACACACACACACTGACATCCACACTGACATCCACACTCACATCCACACTCACATCCACACTCACATCCACACTCACAGTGTGGCCCCATGTAGAACTCTGCCAAGCCTCAAACACAAAGCAACTAATTACTATTAGCATGTCCCTGTAGTCTGAGGAAAGTCCCATCAGGCACATGACTGCCCGCTTGGAGTTTGCCAAAAGGCGCCAATCAGAGAGAGGTCTGATTTGATCTGTCTCCGTATACCTTAATAAACAATAACCACACTGCATTTCTACATCCACTCAGATACATTCTATCACTTCTCAGCTGAAGCTCAACTCAAATATTAGCTCATTTCCAAGTCACACATTAAAGAAATTAAATATATGCCCCCCCCAGGAGAACACACAGGCTTGGGTCGACTGGTGCTCCACTGGTCATTAGCATATCCTAACAGGGCTGGGGCTGATGTCTCACACACACACACACACGCGCACGCACGCACGCACACAAACACACACACACACGCGCGCGCGCACACGCACACGCACGTGCACGCACACACACACACACGCACACGCACGCACACGCACACACACACACACAAGCACACGCACACACACACATACAATACAAAAACAGTAGGGGAAGGAGTCGTGGTAACTCCTGGTAATCTTATTCTGCTACTTAATGTAAAACAGCAGCCATTACTGCATTTGCCATGCAGTTGTGTGGAGTTAGCCGCACCATCAGTAAATGATAGTGAGTGAACAGTGCAGAGCCATCCATTATTCAGGGGCTGAGATGGCAATTATGGCTCTGAGCACAACCAACATTCATATTTTATGAAGGCTAACGCACACCTCAGAGTGAATCATAGAGCGGGAGGGAGAGAGAGAGGGGTGAGAGAGTAGGGGGAGGGAGAGAGGGAGAGAGAGAGAGAGAGAGAGAGAGAGAGAGAGAGAGAGAGAGAGAGCGAGAGAGAGAGAGGGAGAGGGAGAGAGAGAGGGGTGAGAGAGTAGGGGGAGGGAGGGAGGGAGGGAGGGAGGGAGGGAGGGAGGGAGGGAGGGAGGGAGGGAGGGAGGGAGAGAGAGAGAGGGGTGAGAGAGAGAGAGAGACAGAGAGAGAGAGAGACAGGGAGAGAGACAGGGAGAGAGACAGGGAGAGAGAGAGAGAGAG
>NC_092156.1:10001476-10008976 GCF_045791955.1 Oncorhynchus clarkii lewisi | reverse complement strand
AATAGAGATGTGCCAATATAGTATCAAGCTTGTAGCGTCATACCCAAGAAGACTCCAGGCTGTTATCACTGCCAAAGGTGCATCAACAAAGTACTGAGTAAAGGGTCTGAATACTTATGTAAATGTGATATTTCAGTTTCTTATTTTTAATAAATGTGAAAGAATGTGAAAAAACGTGTTGCTTTGTTGTTATGGGGTATTGTGTATAGACTGAGGGGGGGGGGGGACAATTTAATCAATTTTAGTATAAGGCTGTAACATAAGAAATATTTTCCAAATGCACTGTAGACAGACAGACAGACAGACAGACAGACAGACAGACAGACAGACAGACAGACAGACAGACAGACAGACAGAATACATGGATGGCCATAAAGCTAGTAGATAGACAGACAGACAGAATACATGGATGGCCATAAAGCTAGTAGATAGACAGACAGACAGACAGACAGACAGACAGACAGACAGAATACATGGATGGCCATAAAGCTAGTAGACAAACAGACAGAATACATGGATGGCCATAAAGCTAGGGAGGAAGACAGATGGAGAGGGGCGCTGAGGAGAGGAGAGGAGACGGGGCAGAGCTCCTCTCGTGTATATTTTAGAGGCTGAAGGCAAACGTGAATAATGGATGAGGGAGGGATTGATTTTGAGGGGTGGCTAGTGGAGGTTGAGGCAGGGAAACACAAGGGGGCAAGCTGGCTGGTAGATCATTAGCCCTGGGCCTACAAACAGAGACAGAGAGAGAGAGAGAGAGAGAGAGAGAGAGAGAGCGAGAAAGAGAGAGAGAGAGAGAAAGAGAGAGAGAGAGAGAGAGAGAGAGAGAGAGAAAGAGAGAGAGAAAGAGAGAAAGAGAGAGAGAGAGAGAGAGAGAGAGAGAGAAAGGAAGAGAAAAAGAGAGAGAGAAAGAGAGATCACCTTTCACACACGCACACAAAAATGCGCGCACACACACACTTATACAGTAAGTCTCAGTGATTAAGTGGTAGCAGGGCAACAGGGAATGAGACCTACAGGCTGGCAGTAAACTACTGTTGTTTCACTCCCTGTGTCTCTCTATCCTGTCTTTGTCTGTAATACTGGAAGGGGATGTCTGAATGATATTTCAGGGGGGTTAGTGAGAGAGATAAAGAGGGAGTGAGGGACTAGGATCGGCTAAATCTATTAGCAAAACATTTCAACAACAGCCATGTGGCATGCTTCCTGTTGTGTGATAAAATAATGGAGTATGTGTGTGTGTGTGTGTCAAATCAAATCAAATTTTATTTGTCACATACACATGGTTAGCAGATGTTAATGCGAGTGTAGCGAAATGCTTGTGCTTCTAGTTCCGACAATGCAGTAATAACCAACAAGTAATCTAACTAACAATTCCAAAACTACTGTCTTGTACACAGTGTGAGGGGATAAAGAATATGTACATAAGGATATATGAATGAGTGATGGTACAGAGCAGCATAGGCAGATACAGTAGATTGTATTGAGTACAGTATATACATATGAGATGAGTATGTAAACAAAGTGGCATAGTTAAAGTGGCTAGTGATACATGTATTACATAAGGATACAGTCGATGATATAGAGTACAGTATATACGTATGCCTATGAGATGAATAATGTAGGGTAAGTAACATTATATAAGGTAGCATTGTTTAAAGTGGCTAGTGATATATTTACATCATTTCCCATCAATTCCCATTATTAAAGTGGCTGGAGTTGAGTCAGTGTCAGTGTGTTGGCAGCAGCCACTCAATGTTAGTGGTGGCTGTTTAACAGTCTGATAGCCTTGAGATAGAAGCTGTTTTTCAGTCTCTCGGTCCCAGCTTTGATGCACCTGTACTGACCTCGCCTTCTGGATGATAGCGGGGTGAACAGGCAGTGGCTCGGGTGGTTGATGTCCTTGATGATCTTTATGGCCTTCCTGTGACATCGGGTGGTGTAGGTGTCCTGGAGGGCAGGTAGTTTGCCCCCGGTGATGCGTTGTGCAGACCTCACTACCCTCTGGAGAGCCTTACGGTTGAGGGCGGAGCAGTTGCCGTACCAGGCGGTGATACAGCCCGCCAGGATGCTCTCGATTGTGCATCTGTAGAAGTTTGTGAGTGCTTTTGGTGACAAGCCGAATTTCTTCAGCCTCCTGAGGTTGAAGAGGCGCTGCTGCGCCTTCTTCACAATGCTGTCTGTGTGAGTGGACCAATTCAGTTTGTCTGTGATGTGTATGCCGAGGAACTTAAAACTTGCTACCCTCTCCACTACTGTTCCATCGATGTGGATAGGGGGGTGTTCCCTCTGCTGTTTCCTGAAGTCCACAATCATCTCCTTAGTTTTGTTGACGTTGAGTGTGAGGTTATTTTCCTGACACCACACTCCGAGGGCCCTCACCTCCTCCCTGTAGGCCGTCTCGTCGTTGTTGGTAATCAAGCCTACCACTGTTGTGTCGTCCGCAAACTTGATGATTGAGTTGGAGGCGTGCGTGGCCACGCAGTCGTGGGTGAACAGGGAGTACAGGAGAGGGCTCAGAACGCACCCTTGTGGGGCCCCAGTGTTGAGGATCAGCGGGGAGGAGATGTTGTTGCCTACCCTCACCACCTGGGGGCGGCCCGTCAGGAAGTCCAGTACCCAGTTGCACAGGGCGGGGTCGAGACCCAGGGTCTCGAGCTTGATGACGAGCTTGGAGGGTACTATGGTGTTGAATGCCGAGCTGTAGTCAATGAACAGCATTCTCACATAGGTATTCCTCTTGTCCAGATGGGTTAGGGCAGTGTGCAGTGTGGTTGAGATTGCATCGTCTGTGGACCTATTTGGGCGGTAAGCAAATTGGAGTGGGTCTAGGGTGTCAGGTAGGGTGGAGGTGATATGGTCCTTGACTAGTCTCTCAAAGCACTTCATGACACCATGTCACGTTAGTCATAAGGCATACGCCCCCGCCCCTCTTTTTACCAGAAAGATGTTTTTTCCTGTCTGCGCGATGCGTGGAGAAACCTGTTGGCTGCACCGCTTCGGATAGCGTCTCTCCAGTAAGCCACGTTTCCGTGAAGCAAAGAACGTTACAGTCTCTGATGTCCCTCTGGAATGCTACCCTTGCTCGGATTTCATCAACCTTGTTGTCAAGAGACTGGACATTGGCAAGAAGAATGCTAGGGAATGGTGCACGATGTGCCCGTCTCCGGAGTCTGATTCGGAGTCGTTTTTTTGGGTCGCTGCATGGGATCCACTCCGTTGTCCTGTTTGTAAGGCAGAGCACAGGATCCGCGTCGCGAAAAGCGTATTCTTGGTCGTACTGATGGTGAGTTGACGCTGATCTTATATTCAGTAGTTCTTCTCGACTGTATGTGATGAAACCTAAGATGACCTGGGGTACTATTGTAAGAAATAACACGTAAAAAAACAAAAAACTGCATAGTTTCCTAGGAACGCGAAGCGAGGCGGCCATCACTGTCGGCGCCGGAAGTTCACACATGTGTGTGTGTGTGTGTGTGTGTGTGCGTGTGTGCGTGTGTGCGTGAGTGCGTGCGTGCGTGTGTGTGCGTGTGCGTGTGTGCGTGCGTGCGTGTGTGTGTGAGCTCTAACTTTGTCATGGCGCTCCTCAGGAATAATGAAATCTGACCAGAGACGTGTGGCTGTGGAGCGAGGGAACTCATATTGACAGGGACTACTTCACTTCCTCTCTTCTTCTCTTCCACACAGATAAATAAAGGACATTTGCACTCAGCCAAGTTCACCCCCCCCCCCCCTCTCTCTCTCAATTCAATTTTAATTTAAGGGGTTTATTAGCATGGGAAACATATGTTAACATTGCCAAAGCAAGTGAAGTAGATAATAAACAAAAGTGAAATAAACAATAAAAAAACTAACAGTAAACATTATTCTTTGTGGATCTGTGGAATCTGAGAGAAATATGTGTCTCTAATATGGTCATATATTTTGCAGGAGGTTAGGAAGTGCAGTTCAGTTTCCACCTCATTTTGAGGTGAAACTGACCACCCTACACTACCAGACACTACAACAACTGACCACCCTACACTAACCAGACACTGTGACAACTGACCACCCTACACTATGACAACTGACCATCCTACACTACCAGACACTACAACAACTGACCACCCTACACTACCAGACACTGTGACAACTGACCACCCTACACTACCAGACACTATGACAACTGTCCACCCTACACTACCAGACACTATGACAACTGACCACCCTACACTACCAGACACTACAACAACTGTCCACCCTACACTACCAGACACTACAACAACTGACCACCCTACACTACCAGACACTACAACAACTGTCCACCCTACACTACCAGACACTACAACAACTGTCCACTCTACACTACCAGACACTGTGACAACTGACCACCCTACACTATGACAACTGACCACCCTACACTACCAGACACTGTGACAACTGACCACCCTACACTACCAGACACTATGACAACTGACCACCCTACACTACCAGACACTGTGACAACTGACCACCCTACACTACCAGACTCTATGACAACTGATCACCCTACACTACCAGACACTATGACAACTGATCACCCTACACTACCAGACACTATGACAACTGATCACCCTACACTACCAGACACTGTGACAACTGACCACCCTACACTACCAGACACTATGACAACTGATCACCCTACACTACCATACACTATGACAACTGATCACCCTACACTATCAGACACTGTGACAACTGATCACCCTACACTATCAGACACTATGACACTGATCACCCTACACTACCAGACACTGTGACAACTGACCACCCTACACTATGACAACTGACCACCCTACACTACCAGACACTATGACAACTGACCACCCTACACTACCAGACACTATGACAACTGATCACCCTACACTATCAGACACTATGACAACTGATCACCCTACACTACCAGAACTGACCACCCTACACTACCAGACACTATTACAACTGATCACCCTACACTACCAGACACTATTACAACTGACCACCCTACACTACCAGACACTATTACAACTGATCACCCTACACTACCAGACACTATTACAACTGTCCACCCTACACTACCAGACACTATGACAACTGACCACCCTACACTACCAGACACTATGACAACTGACCACCCTACACTACCAGACACTATGACAACTGACCACCCTACACTACCAGACACTGTGACAACTGACCACCCTACACTACCAGACACTATGACAACTGACCACCCTACACTACCAGACACTATGACAACTGACCACCCTACACTATGACAACTGACCACCCTACACAACCAGACACTATTACAACTGTCCACTCTACACTACCAGACACTGTGACAACTGACCACCCTACACTATGACAACTGACCACCCTACACTACCAGACACTATGACAACTGATCACCCTACACTACCAGACACTATGACAACTGATCACCCTACACTACCAGACACTATGACAACTGACCACCCTACACTACCAGACACTATGACAACTGACCACCCTACACTACCAGACACTATGACAACTGATCACCCTACACTACCAGACACTGTGACAACTGATCACCCTACACTACCAGACACTATGCCAACTGACCACCCTACACTACCAGACACTGTGACAACTGACCACCCTACACTACCAGACACTATGACAACTGACCACCCTACACTACCAGACACTATGACAACTGATCACCCTACACTACCAGACACTATGACAACTGACCACCCTACACTACCAGACACAATGACAACTGACCACCCTACACTACCAGACACTATGACAACTGACCACCCTACACTACCAGACACTGTGACAACTGACCACCCTACACTACCAGACACTATGACAACTGTCCACCCTACACTACCAGATACTATGACAACTGACCACCCTACACTACCAGACACTACAACAACTGTCCACCCTACACTACCAGACACTACAACAACTGACCACCCTACACTACCAGACACTACAACAACTGTCCACCCTACACTACCAGACACTACAACAACTGTCCACTCTACACTACCAGACACTGTGACAACTGACCACCCTACACTATGACAACTGACCACCCTACACTACCAGACACTGTGACAACTGACCACCCTACACTACCAGACACTATGACAACTGACCACCCTACACTACCAGACACTGTGACAACTGACCACCCTACACTACCAGACACTATGACAACTGACCACCCTACACTACCAGACTCTATGACAACTGATCACCCTACACTACCAGACACTATGACAACTGATCACCCTACACTACCAGACACTATGACAACTGATCACCCTACACTACCAGACACTATGACAACTGACCACCCTACACTACCAGACACTATTACAACTGATCACCCTACACTACCAGACACTATGACAACTGATCACCCTACACTACCAGACACTGTGACAACTGATCACCCTACACTATCAGACACTATGACAACTGATCACCCTACACTACCAGACACTGTGACAACTGACCACCCTACACTATGACAACTGACCACCCTACACTACCAGACACTATGACAACTGACCACCCTACACTACCAGACACTATGACAACTGATCACCCTACACTATCAGACACTATGACAACTGATCACCCTACACTACCAGAACTGACCACCCTACACTACCAGACACTATGACAACTGATCACCCTACACTACCAGACACTATTACAACTGACCACCCTACACTACCAGACACTATTACAACTGATCACCCTACACTACCAGACACTATTACAACTGACCACCCTACACTACCAGACACTGTGACAACTGACCACCCTACACTACCAGACACTATGACAACTGAACACCCTACACTACCAGACACTGTGACAACTGACCACCCTACACTACCAGACACTATGACAACTGACCACCCTACACTACCAGACTCTATGACAACTGATCACCCTACACTACCAGACACTATGACAACTGATCACCCTACACTACCAGACACTATGACAACTGATCACCCTACACTACCAGACACTGTGACAACTGACCACCCTACACTACCAGACACTATTACAACTGATCACCCTACACTACCAGACACTATGACAACTGATCACCCTACACTACCAGACACTGTGACAACTGATCACCCTACACTATCAGACACTATGACAACTGATCACCCTACACTACCAGACACTGTGACAACTGACCACCCTACACTATGACAACTGACCACCCTACACTACCAGACACTATGACAACTGACCACCCTACACTACCAGACACTATGACAACTGATCACCCTACACTATCAGACACTATGACAACTGATCACCCTACACTACCAGAACTGACCACCCTACACTACCAGACACTATGACAACTGATCACCCTACACTACCAGACACTATTACAACTGACCACCCTACACTACCAGACACTATTACAACTGATCACCCTACACTACCAGACACTATTACAACTGT
>NC_092156.1:9983976-9993976 GCF_045791955.1 Oncorhynchus clarkii lewisi | reverse complement strand
GAGACAGTATGGATGACCAGGGATGTACTCTTGATAAGTGTGTGAATTAGAAAATGTTTTTGTCCTTCACAGCATTTAAAAATGTAATGTGTTAATTTGGGAGTCAGTGAAAATGTACGGAGTAAAAAATACATGATTTTCTTTAGGAATGTAGAGAAGTAAAAGTAATCTACAACGTGAATAGTAAAGTACGGGACACCCCAAAAAGTTGTACTTAAGTAGTACTTTCAAGTATTTTTACTTAAGTACTTTACATGACTGAATGGAAGTACCTCGACTAAATTTAAATGTGAGACCTTTGCTTTCGACACAGTTCATCAACATTACAATCAGTGGCAGCGATGTGTTGTTGAATTGTTCGTCTTTCTTCCTCCTGGATGAATGAGAGCGCAGGCATTCCTCCAGGCATTCCTCCAGGCATTCCTCCAGGCATTCCTCCAGGCATTCCTCCAGATCTTTTACTATGTTCACTATATTTATCTTGCTGGGAAATGGGTCGGCAAGAGAGTTTCATCTCCCTGAACAAAAGGCGATGCGTCGTGATCCTCATTTATTAAATAAAGTGTGTAATGTCGTCGTCTCCTGTGTAGGAGGGGGGAGGAGGGCAGGAGAGGAGGGGGGGGGGGGGATGGGGAGGAGGGCAGGAGAGGAGGGGGAGGGGGGGGGGCAGAGGATGGGGGGGGGCAGGGGAGATGGGGAGGATGGGGAGGAGGGCAGGAGAGGAGGGGGAAGGGGGGGGGCAGAGGATGGGGGGGCAGGGGAGGAGGAGGGCAGGAGAGGAGGGGGAGGGGGGGGGGGGCAGAGGATGGGGGGGCAGGGGAGAAGGGGAGGATGGGGAGGAGGGCAAGGGAGAAGGGGGGAGGAGGGCAGGGGAGGAGGGGGGGGGGCAGAGGAGGAGGGGGGAGGGGAGGAGGAGGGAAGGGGAGAAGGGGGAGGGGGGAAGGGGAGGAGGAGGGAAGGGGAGAAGGGGGAGGGGGGAAGGGGAGGAGGAGGGAAGGGGAGAAGGAGGGGAGGAGGGCAGGGGAAGAGCGGGGAGGAGGAGGGGGAGGGGATACATTTGTCAACTACTTTATTAAACAGTTATAAAACAGTTTGGCCTGCTGGTTACCGTGGCGCTCCCAGGCCTGGGGGAATCCGGCAGTGCGCTGGGATTCCGATGGAGGGGGGGGGGGGGGGGGGCGTTCACAAACCGAGTGGTGCCTGAGCCGGTGCGTGAGTATGTATGTCTGTATGTGTCTGTGTGCGTGTCCGCGTCCGTCCGTCCGTGCGTGCGTGCGTGCGTGTAACCTGATTCTGCCACTGAGGCAGAGTGGGCTAGTATTACAAACACTACATAACACAACTACACTATACCACTATACTATAACCACTACACTAACTATACTATACCACTACACTATACCACTATACTATACCACTACACTGTACCACTACACTATGCCACTACACTATACCACTACACTAACTATACTATACCACTTCACTATACCACTATACTATACCACTATACTATACAACTATACTATACCACTACACTATACCACAACACTATACCACTATACTATACAACTATACTATACCACTACACTATACAACTATACTACACTATACCACTACACTATACCACTATACTATAACACTACACCATACAACTATACTATACAACTACACTATACCACTACACTATACAACTATACTACACTATACCACTACACAATACCACTATACTATACCACTAAACCATACAACTATACTATACAACTACATTATACCACCATACTATACCACTACACTATACCCCGGCACTATACTATACCACTACACTATACCACTAAACTATACCACTACACTAAACTCCTATACTATACCACTACACCATACCACTATACTATACCACTACACCATACCACTATACTATACCACATTACTATACCACTACACTATACCACTATACTATACCACTATACTATACCCTGGCACTATACCACTACACTATACCGGTATACCAAACCACTATACTATGCCACTACACTATACCACAATACTATACGCCTATACTATGCCACTACACTATACCACAATACTATACCCAAACACTACACTACTACACTATACCACTACTCCACACCACTATACTATGCCACTACACTATACCACAATACTATACCCAAACACTACACTACTACACTATACCACTACTCCACACCACTATACTATGCCACTACACTATACCACAATACTATACCCAAACACTACACTACTACACTATACCACTACTCCACACCACTATACTATGCCACTACACTATACCACAATACTATACCCAAACACTACACTACTACACTATACCACTACTCCACACCACTATACTATGCCACTACACTATACCACAATACTATACCCAAACACTACACTACTACACTATACCACTACTCCACACCACTATACTATGCCACTACACTATACCACAATACTATACCCAAACACTACACTACTACACTATACCACTACTCCACACCACTATACTATGCCACTACACTATACCACAATACTATACCCAAACACTACACTACTACACTATACCACTACTCCACACCACTATACTATGCCACTACACTATACCACAATACTATACCCAAACACTACACTACTACACTATACCACTACTCCACACCACTATACTATGCCACTACACTATACCACAATACTATACCCAAACACTACACTACTACACTATACCACTACTCCACACCACTATACTATGCCACTACACTATACCACAATACTATACCCAAACACTACACTACTACACTATACCACTACTCCACACCACTATACTATGCCACTACACTATACCACAATACTATACCCAAACACTACACTACTACACTATACCACTACTCCACACCACTATACTATGCCACTACACTATACCACAATACTATACCCAAACACTACACTACTACACTATACCACTACTCCACACCACTATACTATGCCACTACACTATACCACAATACTATACCCAAACACTACACTACTACACTATACCACTACTCCACACCACTATACTATGCCACTACACTATACCACAATACTATACCCAAACACTACACTACTACACTATACCACTACTCCACACCACTATACTATGCCACTACACTTTAACAACACACAACACCACTATACCACTACAGACAGACTACTTACTCTCTCAGGAGACATCTGACATCATGAACCACAACAAACACACTATTTACACAGCATTATAATATATTCCAGTTAGAGTGTAAATGCTTTCAAACACATCATTAGATGTTGATGTTCAACATGACGAACCGAACAATATACTATTACTGTGTAGGATACACACACACCAAGAAAACACTGTGTTTAAGTTGACAGTGTTATTGTCAGACGGTAAACTATGCTGAGAGGCCTGGGAAAATATCACGTTATGTAAAACAATGTGTAGGGCAACAGCAATAATCACAGAGAGAGAGAGAGAGAGAGAGAGAGAGAGAGAGAGAGAGACTTCACAAAATGGGACAAACACCAAATTGAGACTCTGCACGCAGAATTCTGCAAAAATATCCACCGTGTACAACGTAGAACACCAAATAATGCATGCAGAGCAGAATTAGGCCGATACCCACTAATTATCAAAATCCAGAAAAGAGCTGATAAATTCTATAACCACTTAAAAGGAAGCGATTCCCAAACCTTCCATAACAAAGCCATCACCTACAGAGAGATGAACCTGGAAAAGAGTCCCCTAAGCAAGCTGGTCCTGGGGCTCTGTTCACAAACACAAACACACCCTACAGAGCCCCAGGACAGCAGCACAATTAGACCCAACCAAATCATGAGAAAACAAAAAAGATAATTACTTGACACATTGGAAAGAATTAACAAAAAACAGAGCATACTAGAATGCTATTTGGCCCTAAACAGAGAGTACACAGTGGCAGAATACCTGACCACTGTGACTGACACAAAATTAAAGAAAGCTTTGACTATGTACAGACTCAGTGAGTATAGCCTTGCTATTGAGAAAGGCCGCCGTAGGCAGACATGGCTCTCAAGAGAAGACAGGCTATGTGCTCACTAACCACAAAATGAGGTGGAAACTGAGCTGCACTTCCTAACTTCCTGCCCAATGTATGACCATATTAGAGAGACATATTTCCCTCAGATTACACAGATCCACAAAGAATTCGAAAACAAATCCAATTTTGATAAACTCCCATATCTACTGGGTGAAATACCACAGTGTGCCATCACAGCAGCAATATTTGTGACCTGTTGCCACAAGAAAAGGGCAACCAGTGAAGAACAAACACCATTGTAAATACAACCCATATTTATGCTTATTTATTTTATCTTGTGTCCTTTAACCATTTGTACATTGTTAAAACACTGTATATATATAATATGACATTTGTAATGTCTTTATTGTTTTGAAACCTCTGTATGTGTAATGTTTACTGTTCATTTTTATTGTTTATTTCACTTTATATATTCACTTCATATATTATCTACCTCACTTGCTTTGGCAATGTTAACACGTTTCCCATGCCAATAAAGTCCTTGAATTGAAATTGAATTGAGAGAGAGAGAGAGAGAGAGAGAGAGAGAGAGAGAGAGAGAGGGAGAGGGAGAGAGAGAGAGAGAGAGAGAGAGAGGGAGAGGGAGAGAGAGAGAGAGAGAGAGAGAGAGAGAGAGAGGGAGAGAGAGAGAGGGAGAGAGGGAGAGAGGGCGAGAGAGAGAGAGAGAGAGAGAGAGAGAGAGAGGGAGAGAGGGAGAGGGGAGAGAGAGAGAGAGAGAGAGAGAGAGAGAGAGAGAGAGAGAGAGAGATGTGACCTGTTTGTGGCCTGTTGCCACAAGAAAAGGGCAATCAGTGAAGAACAAACACCATTCTAAATAAAACCCATATTTATGTTTATTTTGAACTTTAACTATTTGCACATCGTTACAACACTGTATATAGACATAATATGTCTCTTATTCCTCTGGAACTTTTATAACTGTAATGCCTACTGTTCATTTGTATTATTTAACTTTGTTTATTATCTATTTAACTTGGCAATGTTAACATATGTTTCCCATATAAAGCCCCTTGAATTGAAAGAGAGAGAGATAATGGATATATATATGTATATATACATGTATATATGTCTATATATATATATATATAGATAGATAGATAGATAGATAGATAGATAGATAGATAGATAGATAGATAGATAGATATACACATATATACAGTTGAAGTTGGAAGTTTACATACACTTAGGTTGGAGTCATTAAAACTCGTTTTTCAACCACTCCACAAATTTCTTGTTAACAAACTATAGTTTTGGCAAGTCGGTTAGAACATCTAAGTGTCCTAACTGGACAAGTCATTTTTCCAACAATTGTTTACAGGCAGATTATTTCACTTATAATTTACTGTATCGCAATTCCAGTGGGTTAAAAGTTTACATGCACTAAGTTGACAGTGCCTTTAAACAGCTTGGAAAATTCCAGATTCCAGATATATAAAGACAGATAGACAGATAGATACATACATCCATATATACATACATACATACATACATACATATATATATATATATACATACAGATATATATATATAGATATGTACATAGATCAATAATAATAATAATCCAAGATCCACATCTCAATTCCTTTCTATCTCCCCCATCTGTCCATCTTTATAAGTCTATGTGGAGTTTCTACCTTGCTGGAGCTCAGCTGGGTTTCTGAGGTACTGGGGCTCTGGAGCTCAGCTGGGGTTCTGAGGTACTGGGGCTCAGCTGGGGTTCTGAGGTACTGATGTACTGGGGCTCAGCTGGGTTTCTGAGGTACTGGGGCTCTGGAGCTCAGCTGGGGTTCTGAGGTACTGGGGCTCAGCTGGGGTTCTGAGGTACTGATGTACTGGGGCTCAGCTGGGTTTCTGAGGTACTGGGGCTCTGGAGCTCAGCTGGGGTTCTGAGGTACTGGGGCTCAGCTGGGGTTCTGAGGTACTGATGTACTGGGGCTCAGCTGGGTTTCTGAGGTTAGCTAGGTGGGGTTCCAGGGCCTGGGATTTCAGGGCTGGGGTTCTGGGGCTGGGGTTCTAGGGCTCTGAGGAACTGGGGCTCGGGGTTCCAGGGCTGAGGTTCTGAGGTACTGGGGCTCTGGGGTTCCAGGGCTGGGGTTCTGAGGTACTGGGGCTGGCGGTGAGGAGAGGTGAGTTGATATGCAGTCATGCATCACTGACATCTCAGCCTGGACAGACCTGGCTTGTTTCCGTGGTGACCCCTTCCCTTTCTCGCCCCCGAGCTTCTTAAGGAGATTTATGGCCCTTAACACACAAATAACACCCAGAACAGACTGTGCAGGCTCCCAGTCTGGCAGACTGACGGGGCGGAATGTGGGGACGATGTGGGGGGAGACGATGTTTGGGAGGGGCGATGGGGGACAATTTTTTATTTGAATTTTACCTTTATGGCAGACTGACGGGGCGGAATGTGGGGACGGACGATGTGGGGAGGGGCGATGGGGGACAATTTTTTATTTGAATTTTACCTTTATTTAGGCAAGTCAGTTAAGAACAAATTCTTATTTTCAATGACGGCCGAGGAACAGTGGGTTAATTCAGATTTGTACCTTGTCAGCTCGGGGGTTTGAACTTGCAACCTTCCGGTTACTAGTCCAACGCTCTAACCACTAGGCTACGCTGCCGCCCAGTTCCACAATGTTGGGGACTGGAAAGACTGGGAAGGAACTGGGAAAGGGACTGAGTAACATGGATACATCTGGAACTGGGCAGTCAGGAGTCACGAATCCTGACAGGTCCACTGGATCAAGTTTAGCTCAGAAATGTAAATATATCAGATCTGTTAAACAAGTAATATTACATTGGTTAGTATTGGGGGGACAGGTGTGCTTGTCTGTATTTACCAATGTGTGCAGGGTAGCTCAGCCCTTAGCAGCTGCAGCAGGAGGAGAAGGAGCAGAGTGGCTGAGGCGAAGCTCCTCGATATCGCCTCATGTCTATTTAAAGTCCAATATTTTATTTAGTCACAACATCTCCGTTGCCATGAAAAATTCATCCATGCACGCTCTCTGCCTAATCGTAGTCCTGTAAATTCATACTGTCTTTAAATATTTCTCAGAACAAATGGACTCTGCCCTCAACACTGCCCCACCCTGCTGTCCTCTCATCTCTGTGTAGCTAGGTAGGTAGAGAAGAGGCTTTACAGCCGGGCCCCGGACCCCTTACTCTGACTGTGTAATCTCAGACTGTTCAGGCCCACTAACGTTCACGTACTGAGCTGGGGCCCCAGATGCAGCTCTCTAAAGGGGGGACCCCCAGATGGAGCCCTCTAAAGGGGGGACCCCCAGATGCAGCTCTCTAAAGGGGGGACCCCCAGATGGAGCCCTCTAAAGGGGGGACCCCCAGATGCAGCTCTCTAAAGGGGGGACCCCCAGATGGAGCTCTCTAAAGGGGGGACCCCCAGATGGAGCCCTCTAAAGGAGGAACCCCCAGATGGAGCTCTTTAAAGGAGGAACCCCCAGATGCAGCCCTCTAAAGGAGGGACCCCCAGATGGAGCTCTCTAAAGGCGCTCAGCTAATTGCTCTGGTTTCCCAGGATGGGGATCCTTCCAAATTCAAATGAGTTCTTATTTCTCTCTGGCTGCGGCAATTTGCAGTGAGATGAATACATCCTACTGGGGGTTAAGCTGTGTTGGAGGCGTGGGGGGTCGGGGTGGGGGGGATGCACCCCCAACCGCCTCCACTGCACCCCAACCCCCTCCACTGCACCCCCAACCGCCTCCACTGCACACTCAACCCCCTCCACTGCACACTCAACCCCTCCACTGCACACTCAACCCCTCCACTGCAAACTCAACCCCTCCACTGCACACTCAACCCCTCCACTGCACACTCAACCCCCTCCACTGCACACTCAACCCCCTCCACTGCACACTCAACCCCCTCCACTGCACACTCAACCCCTCCACTGCACACTCAACCCCCTCCACTGCACACTCAACCCCCTCCACTGCACACTCAACCCCTCCACTGCACACTCAACCCCCTCCACTGCACACTCAACCCCCTCCACTGCACACTCAACCGCCTCCCCATGCCAGCACACTCAACCCCTCCACTGCACACTCAACCCCCTTCCACTGCACACTCAACCCCCTCCACTGCACACTCAACCGCCTCCCCATGCCAGCACACTCAACCCCTCCACTGCACACTCAACCCCCTCCACTGCACACTCAACCGCCTCCCCATGCCAGCACACTCAACCCCCTTCCACTGCACACTCAACCCCCTCCACTGCACACTCAACCGCCTCCCCATGCCTGCACACTCAACCCCTCCACTGCACACTCAACCCCCTTCCACTGCACCCCGAACCCCCTCCTCATGCTCGCACCCCAAACCCCCTCCACTGCACCCTCAACCCCCTCCCCATTCCAGCACCCAACCCCCTCCACTGCACCCCCAACCCCCTCCACTGCACCCTCAACCCCCTCCCCATTCCAGCACCCAACCCCCTCCACTGCACCCCCAACCCCCTCCACTGCACCCTCAACCCCCTCCCCATGCCAGCACCCAACCTCCTCCACTGCACCCCCAACCCCCTCCACTGCACCCTCAACCCCCTCCCCATGCCAGCACCCAACCCCCTCCACTGCACCCTCAACCCCCTCCCCATGCCAGCACCCAACCCCCTCCACTGCACCCTCAACCCCCTCCCCATGCCAGCACCCAACCTCCTCCACTGCACCCTCAACCCCCTCCCCATGCCAGCACCCAACCTCCTCCGCTGCACCCCCAACCCCCTTCGCTGCACCCACCACCACTTCCCATGCCGGCCAGGAAAGCCCTCCTTCGTCTGCCTCTGCCGTGAAATATAGACCTGTCACCAGCGAACGCCAGGGACGGCTCAGGTAGGGCCTGTGTCATCACTCATGCAGGGCTACGGACTGCATTTAGACATCATTAAAGCTAACAGGAAAGGACCCCTCATCACGGCTGGCCAGCACTGCGCCCCACTACAAATCAGCAGCAAGGCAGAGACAGACAGCAATTTTGGTGGGACTATAATGGTGAATATTCTATATTCCTAAATGTATACAACAGACAGCCAAGGCTGATCGCCTCATTAACATTGAAATAAACAATAATTAGAGTAAGCCTCCATCGAGGGTCTAAAAGGGGCACTGCGTTCCACCAGATGAGCTCATGGGAGTCAGGGCTTAACGGGAGCTGTGTGTTCTATTCTCTCGGTTCTCAGCCCTCTGCTCCCTCTGCCAGACACGACCTTGAGAATGTGCCAACACAACAGGCGGTTTAAGGGATTTCAAACTGAAACTTTCACCACAGCCCTGTTGGCTAATGACTTGATCACGACTCTTCGTATAAAACAAACATACAATTGTAAAAACAAAGGCCCCAAACGGAACAGTGCTGGTGCCTTTGAAATGAAATACCTGCGATATGTACAGAGTGAGGCTGGCTAGGGCCAAACAAAGAGAGAAAAAGCCCCATGCACAGCTGTCTGTTGTGCCCCAACTCCTACTTCTCTATCCCTAAAGCCCCCCTGGTCTGTCCCTGTGTCAGCCTAGTGTGTGTGTGCCAGTGATCAGGAGGGAGATGAGGGAGAGGAGGGGAGGGAGAGGAGAGGAGAGGAGGGAGAGGAGGGAGAGAAGAGGAGAGGAGAGAGATGAGGGAGAGGAGGGAGAGGAGAGGAGAGGAGAGGAGAGGAGGGAGAGGAAGGAGAGAAAAGGAGAGGAGAGAGAGGAGAGGAGAGGAGAGGAGATGAGGGAGAGGAGAGGAGAGGAGAGGAGAGGAGAGGAGAGGAGAGGAGAGGAGAGGAGAGGAGAGGAGAGGAGAGGAGAGGAGAGGAGGGAGAGGAGAGGAGAGGAGGGAGAGGAAGGAGAGAAGAGGAGAGGAGAGGAGGGAGAGGAGGGAGAGGAGGGGAGGGAGAG
>NC_092156.1:9951476-9981476 GCF_045791955.1 Oncorhynchus clarkii lewisi | reverse complement strand
ACCTTAAGATGAATGATGTGGTTGTCCCACCTAGCTACCTTAAGATGAATGATGTGGTTGTCCCACCTAGCTACCTTAAGATGAATGATGTGGTTGTCTCACCTAGCTACCTTAAGATGAATGATGTGGTTGTCCCACCTAGCTACCTTAAGATGAATGATGTGGTTGTCCCACCTAGCTACCTTAAGATGAATGATGTGGTTGTCTCACCTAGCTACCTTAAGATGAATGATGTGGTTGTCCCACCTAGCTAAGATGAATGATGTGGTTGTCCCACCTAGCTAAGATGAATGATGTGGTTGTCTCACCTAGCTACCTTAAGATGAATGATGTGGTTGTCTCACCTAGCTACCTTAAGATGAATGATGTGGTTGTCCCACCTAGCTACCTTAAGATGAATGATGTGGTTGTCTCACCTAGCTACCTTAAGATGAATGATGTGGTTGTCCCACCTAGCTACCTTAAGATGAATGATGTGGTTGTCCCACCTAGCTACCTTAAGATGAATGATGTGGTTGTCTCACCTAGCTACCTTAAGATGAATGATGTGGTTGTCCCACCTAGCTACCTTAAGATGAATGATGTGGTTGTCCCACCTAGCTACCTTAAGATGAATGATGTGGTTGTCTCACCTAGCTAAGATGAATGATGTGGTTGTCCCACCTAGCTACCTTAAGATGAATGATGTGGTTGTCTCACCTAGCTACCTTAAGATGAATGATGTGGTTGTCTCACCTAGCTACCTTAAGATGAATGATGTGGTTGTCCCACCTAGCTACCTTAAGATGAATGATGTGGTTGTCCCACCTAGCTACCTTAAGATGAATGATGTGGTTGTCCCACCTAGCTACATTAAGATGAATGATGTGGTTGTCCCACCTAGCTACCTTAAGATGAATGATGTGGTTGTCCCACCTAGCTACCTTAAGATGAATGATGTGGTTGTCTCACCTAGCTACCTTAAGATGAATGATGTGGTTGTCCCACCTAACTACCTTAAGATGAATGATGTGGTTGTCCCACCTAGCTACCTTAAGATGAATGATGTGGTTGTCTCACCTAGCTACCTTAAGATGAATGATGTGGTTGTCTCACCTAGCTACCTTAAGATGAATGATGTGGTTGTCTCACCTAGCTACCTTAAGATGAATGATGTGGTTGTCTCACCTAGCTACCTTAAGATGAATGATGTGGTTGTCCCACCTAGCTACCTTAAGATGAATGATGTGGTTGTCCCACCTAGCTACCTTAAGATGAATGATGTGGTTGTCTCACCTAGCTACCTTAAGATGAATGATGTGGTTGTCCCACCTAACTACCTTAAGATGAATGATGTGGTTGTCCCACCTAGCTACCTTAAGATGAATGATGTGGTTGTCTCACCTAGCTACCTTAAGATGAATGATGTGGTTGTCTCACCTAGCTACCTTAAGATGAATGATGTGGTTGTCTCACCTAGCTACCTTAAGATGAATGATGTGGTTGTCTCACCTAGCTACCTTAAGATGAATGATGTGGTTGTCCCACCTAGCTACCTTAAGATGAATGATGTGGTTGTCCCACCTAGCTACCTTAAGATGAATGATGTGGTTGTCTCACCTAGCTACCTTAAGATGAATGATGTGGTTGTCCCACCTAGCTACCTTAAGATGAATGATGTGGTTGTCCCACCTAGCTACCTTAAGATGAATGATGTGGTTGTCCCACCTAGTTACCTTAAGATGAATGATGTGGTTGTCCCACCTAGCTACCTTAAGATGAATGATGTGGTTGTCCCACCTAGCTACCTTAAGATGAATGATGTGGTTGTCTCACCTAGCTACCTTAAGATGAATGATGTGGTTGTCCCACCTAGCTAAGATGAATGATGTGGTTGTCCCACCTAGCTAAGATGAATGATGTGGTTGTCTCACCTAGCTACCTTAAGATGAATGATGTGGTTGTCTCACCTAGCTACCTTAAGATGAATGATGTGGTTGTCCCACCTAGCTACCTTAAGATGAATGATGTGGTTGTCTCACCTAGCTACCTTAAGATGAATGATGTGGTTGTCCCACCTAGCTACCTTAAGATGAATGATGTGGTTGTCCCACCTAGCTACCTTAAGATGAATGATGTGGTTGTCCCACCTGGCTACCTTAAGATGAATGATGTGGTTGTCTCACCTAGCTACCTTAAGATGAATGATGTGGTTGTCCCACCTAGCTACCTTAAGATGAATGATGTGGTTGTCCCACCTAGCTACCTTAAGATGAATGATGTGGTTGTCCCACCTAGCTACCTTAAGATGAATGATGTGGTTGTCTCACCTAGCTACCTTAAGATGAATGATGTGGTTGTCCCACCTAGCTACCTTTAGATGAATGATGTGGTTGTCCCACCTAGCTACCTTAAGATGAATGCGCTAACTGTAAGTCGCTCTGGTTAAGAGCATCTGCTAAATGACTAAAATGTCAAATGTAAAATAGTAAATCGAGAAATCTAGGTGCTATGTACACAAAGAGGATTCTGAGATAATCGACTCTAAAGATAATTGACTCTAAAGATAATCGACTCTAAAGATAATCGACTCTAAAGATAATTGACTCTAAAGATAATCGACTCTAAAGATAATCGACTCTAAAGATAATCGACTCTAAAGATAATTGACTCTAAAGATAATCGACTCTAAAGATAATCGACTCTAAAGATAATCGACTCTAAAGATAATCGACTCTAAAGTTCCGAACCCTCATTGGTTTGAATGGTGTCAGAAATGTTGATATTGTATTCTTTTGAACTTAACAACATGAATTGGGGGTATTTAGAGTACTATATAGGTAGAGAGCAGTGAACAGAACAAGGCTGTTCTGTCAATAACAAAATGTTGACAAACCTGCCGCAGTAAGGTGTAACTACACAGCGGGGCTGTCATTCTAATACAACCCTGTTGAATCCTGACACGCTATAACATCGTTCGCGCTGTTGACTGACCACAATTGGACATTGTAGTTAAACCCATCGACCAATACAAACACAGACAGTCCAACTATGAGAATAGGACCATACTGTATACATCAGAGCACAGCAATATGGCAATACTGGTGAATCCCCCTAAAAGCCTGTAAGCCATGGTTGGAGGACCCCAACATTAATTAGTCTCAAACATGAATATTCATAATTCATAACATCCTGTATGGATGGAGGAAGGGATTGGGGGGGGGCACTGCTAGAGAATGATGACAGAAAGTGTATACAGCCCTCCAATTAGTATTAAGAGCAGTGTAACCTCCCACTAAACAGATCCTACAGTACAATAAGAAGGAGACAGCAGATACTACAGTACAATAAGAAGACAACAGATACTACAGTACAATAAGAAGGAGACAGCAGATACTACAGTACAATAAGAAGACAACAGATACTACAGTACAATAAGAAGGAGACAGCAGATACTACAGTACAATAAGAAGACAACAGATACTACAGTACAATAAGGAGGCAACACATACTACAGTACAATAAGGAGACAGCAGATACTACAGTACAATAAGGAGACAACACTGCTCTTACCTATTTGAGATGACATCACAAGGCAGCCGGAGAGCATGGAAGAGAAACCAGGAGAGAGACAAAGATTTGATTAGCTTATTATGCAGTTAATATCTGTCAAGTCATGTGTTTTTCACAGATGATTTCTCTTTAAAGTGTGTTGATGCATCTAAAGGTGTGAGCGAACATGAAGATGGAGAGAGGGAGGAGGCTCCTGGGTATTACATAAGAGACAAGCGTTGCTAAGTGTCAGAGTTAAGTACATAAAAACACACGTAATCAAACAAACACGACAGATGTTTTTCCTCCTTTAAGTAATTTTTCGTGTGAGTGTTGCTACAGTATAGAGACACACAGCCTCCCAGCAGTAGACACACACAGCCTCCCAGCGGTATAGAGACACACAGCCTCCCAGCAGTAGACACACACAGCCTCCCAGCAGTATAGAGACACACAGCCTCCCAGCAGTATAGAGCCACACAGCCTCCCAGCAGTAGATACACACAGCCTCCCAGCAGTATAGAGCCACACAGCCTCCCAGCAGTAGACACACACAGCCTCCCAGCAGTATAGAGCCACACAGCCTCCCAGCAGTAGACACACACAGCCTCCCAGCAGTATAGAGCCACACAGCCTCCCAGCAGTAGATACACACAGCCTCCCAGCAGTATAGAGACACACAGCCTCCCAGCAGTATAGAGACACACAGCCTCCCAGCAGTATAGAGACACACAGCCTCCCAGCAGTATAGAGACACACAGCCTCCCAGCAGTATAGAGACACACAGCCTCCCAGCAGTATAGAGACACACAGCCTCCCAGCAGTATAGAGACACACAGCCTCCCAGCAGTAGATACACACAGCCTCCCAGCAGTATAGAGCCACACAGCCTCCCAGCAGTAGACACACACAGCCTCCCAGCAGTATAGAGCCACACAGCCTCCCAGCAGTAGACACACACAGCCTCCCAGCAGTATAGAGCCACACAGCCTCCCAGCAGTAGATACACACAGCCTCCCAGCAGTATAGAGACACACAGCCTCCCAGCAGTATAGAGACACACAGCCTCCCAGCAGTATAGAGACACACAGCCTCCCAGCAGTATAGAGACACACAGCCTCCCAGCAGTATAGAGACACACAGCCTCCCAGCAGTATAGAGACACACAGCCTCCCAGCAGTATAGAGACACACAGCCTCCCAGCAGTATAGAGACACACAGCCTCCCAGCAGTATATCCACACAGCCTTCCAGCAGTATAGAGACACACAGCCTCCCAGCAGTATAGAGACACACAGCCTCCCAGCAGTATAGAGACACACAGCCTCCCAGCAGTAGATACACACAGCCTCCCAGCAGTATAGCCACACAGCCGCCCCAGCAGTATAGAGACACACAGCCTCCCAGCAGTATAGAGACACACAGCCTCCCAGCAGTATAGAGATACACAGCCTCCCAGCAGTATAGAGACACACAGCCTCCCAGCAGTATAGAGCCACAGCCTCCCAGCAGTATAGAGACACACAGCCTCCCAACAGTATAGAGATACACAGCCTCCCAGCAGTATAGAGATACACAGCCTCTCAGCAGTATAGAGACACACAGCCTCCCAACAGTATAGAGATACAAACAGCCTCCCAACAGTATAGAGACACACAGCCTCCCAACAGTATAGAGATACACAGCCTCCCAGCAGTATAGAGCCACACAGCCTCCCAGCAGTATAGAGACACACAGCCTCCCAACAGTATAGAGATACACAGCCTCCCAGCAGTATAGAGACACACAGCCTCCCAGCAGTATAGAGACACACAGCCTCCCAGCAGTATAGAGACACACAGCCTCCCAACAGTATAGAGATACACAGCCTCCCAGCAGTATAGAGCCACACAGCCTCCCAGCAGTATAGAGACACACAGCCTCCCAACAGTATAGAGATACACAGCCTCCCAGCAGAGATACACACAGCCTCCCAGCAGTATAGCCACACAGCCTTCCAGCAGTATAGAGACACACAGCCTCCCAGCAGTATAGAGACACACAGCCTCCCAGCAGTAGATACACACAGCCTCCCAGCAGTATAGCCACACAGCCGCCCCAGCAGTATAGAGACACACAGCCTCCCAGCAGTATAGAGACACACAGCCTCCCAACAGTATAGAGATACACAGCCTCCCAGCAGTATAGAGCCACACAGCCTCCCAGCAGTATAGAGACACACAGCCTCCCAACAGTATAGAGATACACAGCCTCCCAGCAGAGATACACACAGCCTCCCAGCAGTATAGCCACACAGCCTTCCAGCAGTATAGAGACACACAGCCTCCCAGCAGTATAGAGACACACAGCCTCCCAGCAGTAGATACACACAGCCTCCCAGCAGTATAGCCACACAGCCGCCCCAGCAGTATAGAGACACACAGCCTCCCAGCAGTATAGATACACACAGCCTCCCAGTATAGAGACACACAGCCTCCCAGCAGTATAGATACACACAGCCTCCCAGCAGTAGAGACACACAGCCTCCCAGCAGTAGAGACACACAGCCTCCCAGCAGCAGATACAAACAGCCTCCCAGCAGTAGAGAGACACACAGCCTCCCAGCAGTATAGAGACACACAGCCTCCCAGCAGCAGATACAAACAGCCTCCCAGCAGTAGAGACACACAGCCTCCCAGCAGTATAGAGACACACAGCCTCCCAGCAGAGATACACACAGCCTCCCAGCATTATAGAGCCACACAGCCTCCCAGCAGTATAGAGACACACAGCCTCCCAGCAGTATAGAGCCACACAGCCTCCCAGCAGTATAGAGACACACAGCCTCCCAACAGTATAGAGATACACAGCCTCCCAGCGGTATAGAGACACACAGCCTCCCAGCAGTATAGAGACACACAGCCTCCCAGCAGTAGATACACACAGCCTCCCAGCAGAGATACACACAGCCTCCCAGCAGTAGATACACACAGCCTCCCAGCAGTAGATACACACAGCCTCCCAGCAGTAGATACACACAGCCTCCCAGTATAGAGACACACAGCCTCCCAGCAGTATAGATACACACAGCCTCCCAGCAGTAGAGACACACAGCCTCCCAGCAGTATAGAGCCACACAGCCTCCCAGCAGTAGATACACACAGCCTCCCAGCAGTATAGAGCCACACAGCCTCCCAGCAGTAGACACACACAGCCTCCCAGCAGTATAGAGCCACACAGCCTCCCAGCAGTAGACACACACAGCCTCCCAGCAGTATAGAGCCACACAGCCTCCCAGCAGTAGATACACACAGCCTCCCAGCAGTATAGAGACACACAGCCTCCCAGCAGTATAGAGACACACAGCCTCCCAGCAGTATAGAGACACACAGCCTCCCAGCAGTATAGAGACACACAGCCTCCCAGCAGTATAGAGACACACAGCCTCCCAGCAGTATAGAGACACACAGCCTCCCAGCAGTATAGAGCCACACAGCCTCCCAGCAGTAGATACACACAGCCTCCCAGCAGTATAGAGCCACACAGCCTCCCAGCAGTAGACACACACAGCCTCCCAGCAGTATAGAGCCACACAGCCTCCCAGCAGTAGACACACACAGCCTCCCAGCAGTATAGAGCCACACAGCCTCCCAGCAGTAGATACACACAGCCTCCCAGCAGTATAGAGACACACAGCCTCCCAGCAGTATAGAGACACACAGCCTCCCAGCAGTATAGAGACACACAGCCTCCCAGCAGTATAGAGACACACAGCCTCCCAGCAGTATAGAGACACACAGCCTCCCAGCAGTATAGAGACACACAGCCTCCCAGCAGTATAGAGACACACAGCCTCCCAGCAGTATATCCACACAGCCTTCCAGCAGTATAGAGACACACAGCCTCCCAGCAGTATAGAGACACACAGCCTCCCAGCAGTATAGAGACACACAGCCTCCCAGCAGTAGATACACACAGCCTCCCAGCAGTATAGCCACACAGCCGCCCCAGCAGTATAGAGACACACAGCCTCCCAGCAGTATAGAGACACACAGCCTCCCAGCAGTATAGAGATACACAGCCTCCCAGCAGTATAGAGACACACAGCCTCCCAGCAGTATAGAGCCACACAGCCTCCCAGCAGTATAGAGACACACAGCCTCCCAACAGTATAGAGATACACAGCCTCCCAGCAGTATAGAGATACACAGCCTCTCAGCAGTATAGAGACACACAGCCTCCCAACAGTATAGAGATACAAACAGCCTCCCAACAGTATAGAGACACACAGCCTCCCAACAGTATAGAGATACACAGCCTCCCAGCAGTATAGAGCCACACAGCCTCCCAGCAGTATAGAGACACACAGCCTCCCAACAGTATAGAGATACACAGCCTCCCAGCAGTATAGAGACACACAGCCTCCCAGCAGTATAGAGACACACAGCCTCCCAGCAGTATAGAGACACACAGCCTCCCAACAGTATAGAGATACACAGCCTCCCAGCAGTATAGAGCCACACAGCCTCCCAGCAGTATAGAGACACACAGCCTCCCAACAGTATAGAGATACACAGCCTCCCAGCAGAGATACACACAGCCTCCCAGCAGTATAGCCACACAGCCTTCCAGCAGTATAGAGACACACAGCCTCCCAGCAGTATAGAGACACACAGCCTCCCAGCAGTAGATACACACAGCCTCCCAGCAGTATAGCCACACAGCCGCCCCAGCAGTATAGAGACACACAGCCTCCCAGCAGTATAGAGACACACAGCCTCCCAACAGTATAGAGATACACAGCCTCCCAGCAGTATAGAGCCACACAGCCTCCCAGCAGTATAGAGACACACAGCCTCCCAACAGTATAGAGATACACAGCCTCCCAGCAGAGATACACACAGCCTCCCAGCAGTATAGCCACACAGCCTTCCAGCAGTATAGAGACACACAGCCTCCCAGCAGTATAGAGACACACAGCCTCCCAGCAGTAGATACACACAGCCTCCCAGCAGTATAGCCACACAGCCGCCCCAGCAGTATAGAGACACACAGCCTCCCAGCAGTATAGATACACACAGCCTCCCAGTATAGAGACACACAGCCTCCCAGCAGTATAGATACACACAGCCTCCCAGCAGTAGAGACACACAGCCTCCCAGCAGTAGAGACACACAGCCTCCCAGCAGCAGATACAAACAGCCTCCCAGCAGTAGAGAGACACACAGCCTCCCAGCAGTATAGAGACACACAGCCTCCCAGCAGCAGATACAAACAGCCTCCCAGCAGTAGAGACACACAGCCTCCCAGCAGTATAGAGACACACAGCCTCCCAGCAGAGATACACACAGCCTCCCAGCATTATAGAGCCACACAGCCTCCCAGCAGTATAGAGACACACAGCCTCCCAGCAGTATAGAGCCACACAGCCTCCCAGCAGTATAGAGACACACAGCCTCCCAACAGTATAGAGATACACAGCCTCCCAGCGGTATAGAGACACACAGCCTCCCAGCAGTATAGAGACACACAGCCTCCCAGCAGTAGATACACACAGCCTCCCAGCAGAGATACACACAGCCTCCCAGCAGTAGATACACACAGCCTCCCAGCAGTAGATACACACAGCCTCCCAGCAGTAGATACACACAGCCTCCCAGTATAGAGACACACAGCCTCCCAGCAGTATAGATACACACAGCCTCCCAGCAGTAGAGACACACAGCCTCCCAGCAGTAGAGACACACAGCCTCCCAGCAGCAGATACAAACAGCCTCCCAGCAGTAGAGACACACAGCCTCCCAGTGACAATGCAAATAGTCCAGGTAGCAATTTTATTAGCAGTTCATGAGTCTTATGGCTTCTGGGTAGAAGCTGATAAGAATCCTTTTGGACCAAGACTTGGCGCTCTGGTACCGCTTGCCGTGCGGTTGCAGAGAGAACAGTCTATGATTAGGGTGGCTGGACACCGCCTGGTATAAAGGTCCTGGATGACAGGAAACTTGGCTCCAGTGATGCACTGAGCAGTATGCACTAACCTCTGATGACATAGACAATGAGCTGATTCCCATCCTGAGAGCACCACCTAGAGACCACAGCTGGCGTGGAGCTGAAGTACACTACTACTAAAGCCTACTACTAAAACCCACTACTAAAACCCACTACTAAAACCCACTACTACTAAAACCCACTACTAAAACCCACTACTAAAGCCCACTACTACTAAAACCCACTACTACTAAAACCCACTACTACTAAAGCCTACTACTAAAACCCACTACTAAAACCCACTACTACTAAAACCCACTACTAATGCCCACTACTACTAAAACCCACTACTAAAACCCACTACTAAAACCCACTACTAATGCCCACTACTACTAAAACCCACTACTAATGCCCACTACTACTAAAACCCACTACTAAAACCCACTACCACTAAAACCCACTACTAAAACCAACTACTAAAACCCACTACTACTAAAACCCACTACTAAAACCCACTACTACTAAAACCCACTACTAAATCCCACTACTACTAAAACCCACTACTAAAACCCATTACTACTAAAACCCACTACTACTAAAACCCACTACTAAAACCCACTACTACTAAAACCCACTACTAAAACCCACTACTACTAAAACCCACTACTACTAAAACCCACTACTACTAAAACCCACTACTGAAACCCTCTACTAAAACCACTACTAAAACCCACTACTAAAACCCACTACTAAAACCCACTACTACCAAAACCCACTACTAAAACCCACTACTACTAAAACCAACTACTAAAACCCACCACTACTAAAACCAACTACTAAAACCCACTACTACTAAAACCCACTACTAAAACCCACAACTACTAAAACCAACTACTAAAACCCACCACTAAAACCCACTACTAAAACCCACTACTACTAAAACCCACCACTAAAACCCACTACTACTAAAACCCACTACTAAAACTCACTACTACTAAAACCCACTACTAAAACCCACTACTAAAACCCACTACTACTAAAACCCACTACTACTAAAACCCACTACTAAAACCCACTACTAAAACCCACTACTATTAAAACCCACTACTGCTAAAGCCCATAACTAAAAACCAATACTACTAAAGTCCACTACTAAAACCCACCACTGAAACCCACTACTACTAAAACCCACTACTAAAACCCACTACTACTAAAACCCACTACTAAAACCCACTACTACTAAAACCCACTACTAAAACCCACTACTACTAAAACCCACTACTACTAAAACCCACTACTAAAACCCACTACTAAAACCCACTACTAAAACCCACTACTATTAAACCCCACTACTACTAAAGCCCATAACTAAAAACCACTACTACTAAAGCCCACTACTAAAACCCACCACTAAAACCCACTACTACTAAAACCCACCACTAAAACCCACACTACTAAAACCCACTACTACTAAAACCCACTAAAACCCACTACTACTAAAACCACTACTAAAACCCACTACTAAAACCCACTACTACTAAAACCCACTACTACGTAAACCCACTACTACTAAAACCCACTACTACGTAAACTCACTACTAAAACCCACTACTACTAAAACCAACTACTAAAACCCAACACTAAAGCCCACTACTAAAACCCACTACTAAAACCCACTACTACTAAAACCCACTACTAATGCCCACTACTACTAAAACCCACTACGTAAACCCACTACTAAAACCCACTACTAAAACCCACTACTATTAAAGCCCACTACTAAACCTTGACCACACTCACAATATAGACACAGTTTAACTGTAAACACATCCAGTAGTATTCAGTAGGTTAGCACCAGTGGAGGCCTGGGATAGGTTAGCACCAGTGGAGGCCTGGGATAGGTTAGCACCAGTGGAGGCCTGGGATAGGTTAGCACCAGTGGAGGCATGGGATAGGTTAGCACCAGTGGAGGCCTGAGATAGGTTAGCACCAGTGGAGGCCTGGGATAGGTTAGCACCAGTGGAGGTGGTGGCCTGGGCTAGGTTAGCACCAGTGGGGAAGGGGGGGAGCAGAAAGAGCCCAGTCTGCTCTGGGAACTATGAACTGTTTCTGCTGGGCCTGTTTCTGCTGGACCTGTTTCTGCTGGATCTATTTCTGCTGGACCTGTTTCTGCTGGGCCTGTTTCTGCTGAGCCTGTTTCTGCTGGACCTGTTTCCGCTGGGCCTGTTTCTGCTGGGCCTGTTTCTGCTGGGTCTGTTTTTGCTGGACCTGTTTCTGCTGAGCCTGTTTCTGCTGGGCCTGTTTCTGCTGGGCCTGTTTCTGCTGGGCCTGTTTCTGCTGGACCTGTTTCTGCTGAGCCTGTTTCTACTGGACCTGTTTCTGCTTGACCTGTTTCTGCTGGACCTGTTTCTGCTGGACCTGTTTCTGCTGAGCCTGTTTCTGCTGGACCTGTTTCTGCTGGACCTGTTTCTGCTGGACCTGTTTCTGCTGGACCTGTTTCTGCTGAGCCTGTTTCTGCTGGGCCTGTTTCTGCTGGGCCTGTTTCTGCTGGGCCTGTTTCTGCTGGGCCTGTTTCTGCTGGACCTGGTAATGGTGTCATTTACACTCCAGTCACAAGTAGCTCTTCAATAATTAGCTAGATACACCGCACCAATGTAGTGGCTAATTAGCTAATTACGTTTGAAAAAAAGCAGGTCCCCTAATTAACGGTTATTATGGCATTTCAGGAGGTACTTTAATTAGCGAAGAATGGGTACATGCATTTCAATGTGGCCCGATCTACCCCCTTCCCCCTTAATAATCTCATAGGCCTAAACTACACACACACACACACACACACACAGACACACACACACACACACACACACACACACACACACACACACACACACACACACACACACACACACACACTACTGTACTCTTCCATAAACATACCCCCTCCCACACACACACTCTCTCTGTTCCAACCCCCCCCCACCCCCCCCCACCCCCTTACAAAGAGACCCCTGGCTACATGTCTGTGTATATTATGAGAGTTGTGATCAGTAATCAAGGCCAATACTTGACAGCACAAACAACAGTAGCTGATTAATTTGTTCTACGCAAAGTTTCTGCGCATTTAATCATATTTTATCTGAGTTGCAAAAAAAGAGGCAAAATGTTTGTCTATTAGCAGGCACTGCAATCCATCATGGTGCCCCTCCTCCCTCCCTCCCTTTCACTCTCTCTCTCTCTCTCTCTCTCTCTCTCTCTCTCTCTCTCTCTCTCTCTCTCTCTCACCGTTTCTGTCTGCTACATTGTGTCTACTGTCTAACTGACAAGCTGCTAATAAAGCTTGACTTCATTTGTCCTGTCACCACAGCAGAGTGGTGAAACTGTGAATATAAGAGGGCAATAAACACACGTCTCCAATGATACGGTGCTATTGTGCATTTAAAAAAGAACCACAAGGTCAAAACTCATTCCATTATACAGTACTGATCTTTCTGAAGTTGCTGTTAGGAGAAAGTGAATGGGGCATCAATACATTCTCTCTCTCTCCTCCTCCCACCCTCCCTCTCTCAGGCCTGTCTTTGTGCTGTCATCAAGGGGATTATGAAGGAGGAGGACAAAGAGAAAGAGCGTTGTGATTGACAGCTGGCATTCCCCCACTTCATGGATGGAGGATCAGGGTGCGAGATGGTTATCCAGACCAGACAGGGAAATGTCAGGGTCCACAGCCTGTCACCAACTCACTCTACCCCCCTACTCCCTCTACCCTACCCCCTACCCCCTACTCCCTCTACCCCCTACTCACTCTACTCCCTACCCCCTACTCACTCTACCCCCTACCCCCTACTCCCTGTACCCCCTACTCACTCTACCCCCTACCCCATACTCACTCTACCCCCTACCCCCTACTCCCTGTACCCCCTACTCCCTCTACCCTACCCCCTACCCCCTACTCCCTACTCACTCTACCCCCCTACTCCCTCTACCCCCTACTCCCTCTACCCTACCCATTACCCCCTACTCCCTCTACCCTGGTTTGGGCTCTCTCACTGTACCCTGGTCCTGTCCTCAGATTTAAATAACCTTTGTTTGATCTTTATTTAACCTTTATTTAACTAGGCAAGTCATTCAAGAACAAATTCTTATTTACAATGACGGCCTACTGGGGAACAGTGGGTTAACTGCCTTGTTCAGGGGCAGAACGACAGATTTTTACCTTGTCAGATGACAGCTACTGTGTGTGTCTTGGAGATGACTCATCAACTCAAGACAGTGCTTGTCATTGATACTAACATTTCCCCTGAACATAATCTTTATTTCTTATCAACTTTTTAAACTTAATTTTAATTCTGAATATTCATGACATTGACGCAGGACTCATTCTCTCCCCTTTGTTTTAGCATTATGTTAAATATTCAAAGCGGATTCCATTAACATGTTGTTAATGAATAATTAATCACAGCTAAAGCAGCCACAACATTTTTGCATTTTGATTATTAAAATCGCAAATATGAAAACACAACTCCACTTAAGCGGCCATGTATGTATGTATGTGTGTGTGTGTGTGTGTGTGTGTGTGTGTGTGTGTACTTTTCATAAATAATCACAAAAAAGTCTGTAATAATTGATAAAGTTAACTTTCAACAGAGACATACAGGGTGGATGTACAGCACCACTGTCCCAAAATAGGTGCATTCCTCCTTTCCTGTCTTCCTCCTTTCCTGTCCTCCTCCTTTCCTGACCTCCTCCTTTCCTGTCCTCTACCTTTCCTGTCCTCTACCTTTCCTGTCCTCCTTTCCTGTCCTCCTTTCCTGTCCTCCTCCTTTCCTGTCCTCCTCCTATCCTATCCTCCTCCTTTCCTGTCCTCTACCTTTCCTGTCCTCACCCTTTCCTTTCCTCCTTTCCTGTCCTCCTCCTTTCCTGTCCTCCTCCTTTCCTGTCCTCTTCCTTTCCTGTCCTCCTTTCCTGTCCTCCTTTCCTGTCCTCCTCCTTTCCTGTCCTCCTCCTTCCTCCTCCCATCCCTTATTAGGCAGTTTATCATGGTGGCCAGGCTGCCTATGCCCCCTATAACCCCTCTCCCTCTCAGCTATCCTCTCTCTCATTCCTCCCCGCTCTCCCCCCTTTCCCCTCTCTTTCCCTCTCCATCTCTCTCTCTTTCTCTCTCTCTCTTCTTTCCTCTCCTCCCCTGCTCTCTCCTCTTTTCTTCTTCCTCCCCTCTCTCTCCCCCTCTCTCTCCTCCACTCCCTTCTCTCTCCCCCTCTATGTCCTCCACTCCCTCCTCCACTCCCTCCCCCCTCTTTCTCCCCCTCTCTCTCCTCCACTCCCTCCTCCACTCCCTCCTCCCCTCTCTCTCCTCCCCTCTCTCCTCCAATCCCTCCACTCCCTCAGTGTGTGTTGTATCTCTCCATAGCTGCTGTCACTGGCTCGTTAGGGCACCTCTCATGATGACTGGATCACGTAGCAGCTTGTCGGGCAGGGCAGGGCAGGACAGGGCAGGGCAGGGCAGGACAGGGCAGGGCCAGGCAGGGCAGGGCAGGGCTAGGCAGGGCAGGGCAGGGCAGGGCAGGGCAGGGCAGGGCAGGGCCATGCAGGGCAGGGCAGGGCAGGGCCAGGCAGGGCAGGGCAGGACAGAGCAGGGCCAGGCAGGGCCAGGCAGGGCAGGACAGGGCAGGGCAGGGTAGGGCAGGGCCAGGCAGGGCAGGGCAGGGCCAGGCAGGGCCAGGCAGGGCAGGGCCAGGCAGGGCAGGGCAGGGCAGGGCCAGGCAGGGCAGGGCAGGGCAGGGCCAGGCAGGGCAGGGCAGGGCACTGGGCGGGCCAGGCAGGGCAGGGCAGTGCAGTGGGCGGGCCAGGCAGGGCAGGGCAGTGGGCGGGCTCACGTTGTTGTTTGTGGTAAAAACAGTGACTCTCAACAATTTTAGTTAGCCACCATCTATGGAAATCAATGTGTGGAGGGAGAGAGGAGCTCTCTATTATAGCATGGTCTCCTACTGCTTGAGATTTTCCTACGATGGTAGTGACTCAGACTGGTCCTACGATGGTGTTGACTCAGTTTGGGGGTTCCTACGATGGTAGTGACTCAGTTTGGGGGTTCCTACGATGGTAGTGACTCAGTTTGGGGGTTCCTAAGACGGTAGTGATTCAGTCTGGTTCCTACGACGGTAGTGACTCAATTTGGGGGTTCCTACGATGGTGGTGACTCAGTTTGGGGGTTCCTATGATGATAGTCACTCAGTCTGGGGGTTCCTACGATGCTAGTGACTCAGTTTGGGGGTTCCTATGATGATAGTGACTCAGTCTGGGGGTTCCTACGATGGTAGTGACTCAGTCTGGGGGTTCCTACGATGGTAGCGACTCAGTCAGATTCCTACGACGGTAGTGACTCAGTCTGGGGGTTCCTGCGATGGTACTGACTCAGTCTGGTCCTACTATGGTAGTGACTCAGTCTGGGGGTTCCTACGAAGGTAGTGACTCAGTCTGGGGGTCCATACGATGGTAGTGACTCAGTCTGGGGGTTCCTATGACGGTAGTGACTCAGTCTGGGGGTTCCTGCGAATAGTAGTGACTCAGTCTGGTCCTACGATGATAGTGACTCAGTCTGGGGGTTCCTACGATGGTAGTGACTCAGTCTGGGGGTTTCTACAATGGTAGTGACTCAGTCTGGGGGTTCATACGATGGTAGCAACTCAGTCGGATTCCTACGACGGAAGTGATTCAGTCTGGGGGTTCCTACGATGGTAGTGACTCAGTCTGGGGGTTCCTATGACGGTAGTGACTCAGTCTGGGGGTTCCTACGACGGTAGTGCCTCAGTCTGGGGGTTCCTACGATGGTAGTGACTCAGTCTGGGGGTTCCTACGATGGTAGTGACTCAGTCTGGGGGTTCCTACGATGGTAGTGACCCAGTCTGGGGGTTCCTACGATGGTAGTGCCTCAGTCTGGGGGTTCCTACGATGGTAGTGACTCAGTCTGGGGGTTCCTACGATGGTAGTGACTCAGTCTGGGGGTTCCTACGATGGTAGTGCCTCAGTCTGGGGGTTCCTACGATGGTAGTGACTCAGTCTGGGGGTTCCTACGATGGTAGGGACTCAGTCTGGGGTTCCTATGATGGTAGCGACTCAGTCTGGTTCCTACGATGATAGTGACTCAGTCTGGTGATTCCTACAATGGTAGTGTCTCAGTCTGGGGGTTCCTACGATGGTAGTGACTCAGTCTGGTTCCCATGATGGTAGTGACTCAGTCTGGGGGTTCCTACGATGGTAGTGACTCAGTGTGGGAATTCTTTCGACGGTAGTGACTCAGTCTGGGGGTTGCTACGACAGTAGTGACTCAGTCTGGTTCCTACGATGATAGTGACTCAGTCTGGTCCTACGATGGTAGTGACTCAGTCTGGGTGTTCCTACAACGGTAGTGACTCAGTCTGGGGGTTCCTATGACCGTAGTGACTCAGTCTGGGGGTTCCTACGGTGGTAGTGACTCAGTCTGGGGGTTCCTACGACATTAGTGACTCAGTCTGGGGGTTCCTACGATGGTAGTGACTCAGTCTGGGGGTTCCTACGACGGTAGTGACTCAGTCTAAGAGAACTAGGAGAACAATATCTTAATGGCACAAGGACAATTAGGACATTAAGATGGCTGTTTCCTTCAGATCGGCATCAGTTGACTGCCTGTCTGCCACGATGCCATCCTTCACTCAGACTCAATATGGTCTGTACGCACGCACGCACTCACACGCACACACACGCACACGCACCAATACTAGTAACCAAACTAGCATTGTTATGTTATGTGACAGCGTGCCTGTTTGCGCCCTGCCTCATATGCAGCAGGTACATCAGTTCAGTTTGGCGACAGTCTTCCTAATAGAGGTATAAAAAAAGAACCTGTATGTCTGAGTCTGTTCTACTGTGAAAATAAGGGTGTCTTCCCACCTTGCTCATCATTCTTCCCGCTCTCTCTTTGTGTGTGAGGAAAGATAAGCAACAGACAGACAGACAGACAGACAGACAGACAGACAGACAGACAGACAGACAGACAGCATGTTTAAGGGGATCTAGAAAAAAACTCTTTGTTTCAACTCTCTGTGACGTCGCCGGAGCTGTGTGACAGGTATCAGTGACTGAACGCTGAGCGGGTGAACAGTGGTACCCCTCCTGCCGCTCGCGGAGGCACAGACAGCTCCCCGACACACTAACACACTCATTCAGAGAGTGTGACGCCACACACACGCACACACACACACAAACCACAAAAACACACGCACAGTGCCTCCCTCTCCCTCTGCATCAAAAAGGAACGCCAGGCCTCCTGCCACCAACACACTTAGATTTGCTCGCTGTCTCATAAATAAATGAACTGGTTAAAACAAGATGAGGGAGCCGAGGCGACAGATGCATGGAACACATGTTGTCGAGGACTACGTGATCTGGCACAACGCTTTGCATCATGTTTACTATTCAAATGCTTTGAAAGGACCGTGTACATCACATGTGACAGCCACTATAAAAACAGCCCCTGTGTATAGTGTAGCTGTGGTGTAGTCAGGTCTGTATAGTGTAGTGTAGCTGTGGTGTAGTCAGGTCGGTATAGTGTAGCTGTGGTGTAGTCAGGTCTGTATAGTGTAGTGTAGCTGTAGTGTAGTCAGGTCTCTATAGTGTAGCTGTGGTGTAGTCAGGTCTGTATAGTGTAGCTGTGGTGTAGTCAGGTCTGTATAGTGTAGCTGTGGTGTAGTCAGGGCTGTATAGTGTAGCTGTGGTGTAGTCAGGTCTGTATAGTGTAGCTGTGGTGTAGTCAGGTCTGTATAGTGTAGCTGTGGTGTAGTCAGGTCTGTATAGTGTAGCTGTGCTGTAGTCAGGTCTGTATAGTGTAGTGTAGCTGTGGTGTAGTCAGGTCGGTATAGTGTAGCTGTGGTGTAGTCAAGACTGTATAGTGTAGCTGTGGTGTAGTCAGGTCTGTATAGTGTAGCTGTGGTGTAGTCAGGTCTGTATAGTGTAGTGTAGCTGTAGTGTAGTCAGGTCTCTATAGTGTAGCTGTGGTGTAGTCAGGTCTGTATAGTGTAGCTGTGGTGTAGTCAGGTCTGTATAGTGTAGCTGTGGTATAGTCAGGTCTGTATAGTGTAGCTGTGGTGTAGTCAGGTCTGTATAGTGTAGCTGTGGTGTAGTCAGGGCTGTATAGTGTAGCTGTGGTGTAGTCAGGTCTGTATAGTGTAGCTGTGGTGTAGTCAGGTCTGTATAGTGTAGCTGTGGTGTAGTCAGGTCTGTATAGTGTAGCTGTGGTGTAGTCAGGGCTGTATAGTGTAGCTGTGGTGTAGTCAGGTCTGTATAGTGTAGCTGTGGTGTAGTCAGGTCTGTATAGTGTAGCTGTGGTGTAGTCAGGTCTGTATAGTGTAGCTGTGCTGTAGTCAGGTCTGTATAGTGTAGTGTAGCTGTGGTGTAGTCAGGTCGGTATAGTGTAGCTGTGGTGTAGTCAAGACTGTATAGTGTAGCTGTGGTGTAGTCAGGTCTGTATAGTGTAGCTGTGGTGTAGTCAGGTCTGTATAGTGTAGTGTAGCTGTAGTGTAGTCAGGTCTCTATAGTGTAGCTGTGGTGTAGTCAGGTCTGTATAGTGTAGCTGTGGTGTAGTCAGGTCTGTATAGTGTAGCTGTGGTATAGTCAGGTCTGTATAGTGTAGCTGTGGTGTAGTCAGGTCTGTATAGTGTAGCTGTGGTGTAGTCAGGGCTGTATAGTGTAGCTGTGGTGTAGTCAGGTCTGTATAGTGTAGCTGTGGTGTAGTCAGGTCTGTATAGTGTAGCTGTAGTGTCGTCAGGTCTGCTCTGGCTCAGGTCTGCATCCCAAATGGCTATTCCTTGATTGATTGATTGATTGATTGATTGATTGATTACTTCATTGTCCCTTTAGGGGAAATTTGACTGGCAACATACAGCAGCTCTTGGCATACATACATACATACATACATACATACATACATACATACATACACAAAATCAAAAACACAGGACATACAACACTTCACTAGTGGACAACACATGTCACAAGACATATTGTTAGTGTGGGGTTATGGTTTATAGTCCGTCTGTGTTTAGGAATCTGATGCTTGTTGGACTGAATGACTTGCGTGCCCGGTTTGTTCTGTGGAGCCAGACTGTAATGTTTGGTACAGGTTAGACAGTGGCTTGGTGATGTCTTTATTGATCTCTCTGGCTTTGTGGATGGCGTTCTGGATTCAGAGGGTTGAGATACTTTGGTACTTTTGACCTCGCAGACTTTGCTTTGAAACGTTGACTTGTTACGTGAACTGTGTTAGTGGTTGGAGTTTGTTATTGACAGTTCACCATACCAGCCATAGGGAACAGAAGGTGAGAATGCTTTCGATGAATGACTTCTAGATGGAGTATTGTGTTGTCGACATTTTCTGAGTTTACGGAGGAGGAGTCTTTGTTGTCCTTTTTTGTAATACTGTTTGTGTAACCTCGGCCCGGGTCATAAGTAGTGCCCTATGAAGGGAGTAGGGCCCGAGTCATAAGTAGTGCCCTATAAAGGGAGTAGGGCCCGGGTCATAAGTAGTGCCCTATAAAGGGAGTAGGGCCCGGGTCATAAGTAGTGCCCTATAAAGGGAGTAGGGCCCGGGTCATAAGTAGTGCCCTATGAAGGGAGTAGGGCCCGAGTCATAAGTAGTGCCCTATAAAGGGAGTAGGGCCCGGGTCATAAGTAGTGCCCTATAAAGGGAGTAGGGCCCTGGTCATAAGTAGTGCCCTATAAAGGGAGTAGGGCCCGAGTCATAAGTAGTGCCTTATAAAGGGAGTAGGGCCCGGGTCATAAGTAGTGCCCTATAAAGGGAGTAGGGCCCGGGTCATAAGTAGTGCCCTATAAAGGGAGTAGGGCCCTGGTCATAAGTAGTGCCCTATAAAGGGAGTAGGGCCCTGGTCATAAGTAGTGCCCTACAAAGGGAGTAGGCCCCTGGTCATAAGTAGTGCCCTATAAAGGGAGTAGGGCCCTGGTCATAAGTAGTGCCCTATAAAGGGAGTAGGGCCCTGGTCATAAGTAGTGCCCTATAAAGGGAGTAGGGCCCTGGTCATAAGTAGTGCCCTATAAAGGGAGTAGGGCCCTGGTCATAAGTAGTGCCCTACAAAGGGAGTAGGGCCCTGGTCATAAGTAGTGCCCTATAAAGGGAGTAGGGCCCTGGTCATAAGTAGTGCCCTATAAAGGGAGTAGGGCCCTGGTCATAAGTAGTGCCCTACAAAGGGAGTAGGGCCCTGGTCATAAGTAGTGCCCTATAAAGGGAGTAGGGCTCTGGTCATAAGTAGTGCCCTATAAAGGGAGTAGGGCCCTGGTCATAAGTAGTGCCCTATAAAGGGAGTAGGGCCCTGGTCATAAGTAGTGCCCTATAAAGGGAATAGAATGCCCGTCGGGACGTAGCCAAGGTCTGTGGTACGGTCAGAGGAAGCCTGATGAGAAGGTTAAGGTCTGTGGTACGGTCAGAGGAAGCCTGATGAGAAGGTTAAGGTTTGGAGGTCAGAGGAAGCCTGATGAGAAGGTTAAGGTCTGTGGCACGGTCAGAGGAAGCCTGATGAGAAGGTTAAGGTTTGGAGGTCAGAGGAAGCCTGATGAGAAGGTTAAGGTTTGGAGGTCAGAGGAAGCCTGATGAGAAGGTTAAGGTTTGGAGGTCAGAGGAAGCCTGATGAGAAGGTTAAGGTCTGTGGTACAGTCAGAGGAAGCCTGATGAGAAGGTTAAGGTTTGGAGGTCAGAGGAAGCCTGATGAGAAGGTTAAGGTTTGGAGGTCAGAGGAAGCCTGATGAGAAGGTTAAGGTTTGGAGGTCAGAGAAAGCCTGATGAGAAGGTTAAGGTTTGGAGGTCAGAGGAAGCCTGATGAGAAGGTTACGGTTTGGAGGTCAGAGGAAGCCTGATGAGAAGGTTAAGGTTTGGAGGTCAGAGGAAGCCTGATGAGAAGGTTAAGGTTTGGAGGTCAGAGGAAGCCTGATGAGAAGGTTACGGTTTGGAGGTCAGAGGAAGCCTGATGAGAAGGTTAAGGTTTGGAGGTCAGAGGAAGCCTGATGAGAAGGTTAAGGTTTGGAGGTCAGAGGAAGCCTGATGAGAAGGTTAAGGTTTGGAGGTCAGAGGAAGCCTGATGAGAAGGTTAAGGTCTGTGGCACGGTCAGAGGAAGCCTGATGAGAAGGTTAAGGTTTGGAGGTCAGAGGAAGCCTGATGAGAAGGTTAAGGTTTGGAGGTCAGAGGAAGCCTGATGAGAAGGTTAAGGTCTGTGGCACGGTCAGAGGAAGCCTGATGAGAAGGTTAAGGTTTGGAGGTCAGAGGAAGCCTGATGAGAAGGTTAAGGTTTGGAGGTCAGAGGAAGCCTGATGAGAAGGTTACGGTTTGGAGGTCAGAGGAAGCCTGATGAGAAGGTTAAGGTTTGGAGGTCAGAGGAAGCCTGATGAGAAGGTTAAGGTTTGGAGGTCAGAGGAAGCCTGATGAGAAGGTTAAGGTTTGGAGGTCAGAGGAAGCCTGATGAGAAGGTTAAGGTCTGTGGTACGGTAAGAGGAAGCCTGATGAGAAGGTTACGGTTTGGAGGTCAGAGGAAGCCTGATGAGAAGGTTACGGTCTGTGGTACGGTCAGAGGAAGCCTGATGAGAAGGTTAAGGTTTGGAGGTCAGAGGAAGCCTGATGAGAAGGTTAAGGTTTGGAGGTCAGAGGAAGCCTGATGAGAAGGTTAAGGTCTGTGGCACGGTCAGAGGAAGCCTGATGAGAAGGTTACGGTCTGTGGTACGGTCAGAGGAAGCCTGATGAGAAGGTTAAGGTTTGGAGGTCAGAGGAAGCCTGATGAGAAGGTTACGGTTTGGAGGACAGAGGAAGCCTGATGAGAAGGTTACGGTCTGTGGTACGGTCAGAGGAAGCCTGATGAGAAGGTTAAGGTTTGGAGGTCAGAGGAAGCCTGATGAGAAGGTTAAGGTTTGGAGGTCAGAGGAAGCCTGATGAGAAGGTTAAGGTTTGGAGGTCAGAGGAAGCCTGATGAGAAGGTTAAGGTCTGTGGTACGGTCAGAGGAAGCCTGATGAGAAGGTTAAGGTTTGGAGGTCAGAGGAAGCCTGATGAGAAGGTTAAGGTTTGGAGGTCAGAGGAAGCCTGATGAGAAGGTTACGGTTTGGAGGACAGAGGAAGCCTGATGAGACGGTTAAGGTTTGGAGGTCAGAGGAAGCCTGATGAGAAGGTTAAGGTTTGGAGGTCAGAGGAAGCCTGATGAGAAGGTTAAGGTCTGTGGCACGGTCAGAGGAAGCCTGATGAGAAGGTTAAGGTTTGGAGGACAGAGGAAGCCTGATGAGAAGGTTAAGGTTTGGAGGACAGAGGAAGCCTGATGAGAAGGTTAAGGTTTGGAGGACAGAGGAATCCACCGCTTGGCTAATTGGGTTTCCCCTGTGGGGCATTCGATTTGTTCTCACTCTTTCACTCCACCACCCTGGATCATTACTGAGCCCACCGCCTCCAAATCCCATGATACCACTGTCGCCTTCCTCCCTCTCCCTTCTTCTCGTTGGCAGACACAGCCCCACGACAACACAGTTGTCCAACCTAACACTGGGTTGGTCTAGGAATACCAGGGCCAACCAGAAGCTAACACTGGGTTGGTCTAGTAACACCTGGGCCAACCAGAACATGACACTGGGTTGGTCTAGTAAAACCTGGGCCAACCAGAAGCTAACACTGGGTTGGTCTATTAATACCTGGGCCAACCAGAACCTAACACTGGGTTGGTCTAGTAACACTTGGGCCAACCAGAAGCTAACACTGGGTTGGTCTAGTAACACCTGGGACAACCAGAAGCTAACACTGGGTTGGTCTAGTAACACTTGGGCCAACCAGAAGCTAACACTGGGTTGGTCTAGTAACACCTGGGACAACCAGAAGCTAACACTGGGTTGGTCTAGTAACACCTGGGCCAAACAGAAGCTAACACTGGGTTGGTCTAGTAACACCTGGGCCAAACAGAAGCTAACACTGGGTTGGTCTAGTAACACCATCTAAGTTTACTTCTTAATAATGACTTTTTTTTTGGAACAGATTTTTTCTTGTGTGTGCATCTTTTACTTGCATTTATCTTTACATGGCCTTTACATTTACATTTACATTACCTTTACATTTACCTAACAACTTTCTAGGTTTGTCTTTGTAAGTCTTTCTTTTCCAATAAAACTATTTCAGAGTAGAGCGGAAAGAGAGGAAAGAGAGAAGCTGTCATACCTCAGTCTTAAAAATACTACCGTCAAGAGTGCATCATTCCTTTTAATTAGCTGAACTGAAGTGATCACAGAAGCGGCACCTCACCAGAGAGAGAGAGAGAGAGAGAGAGAGAGAGAGAGAGAGAGAGAGAGAGAGAGAGAGAGAGAGAGAGAGAGAGAGAGAGAGAGAGGGAGAGAGAGAGAGAGAGGGAGAGAGAGAGGGAGAGAGAGAGAGAGAGACAGAGAGAGAGAGGGAGAGAGAGAGAGAGAGAGAGAGAGAGACAGAGAGAGAGAGAGAGAGAGAGAGAGAGAGAGAGAGAGAGAGAGACGCCACAAGATACTTTGCGATAGAACCGTCACACGTTCCAACAACAGCAAAGCCATTAAATGTACAAGCCTACAAGCCGCCATGCTAGCGAGCTGTCTGTCGTCGTGGCCCTACAAAACGTACCCAGACAGAGCAGTGACAACACGCATTTACCCAGCATCCACCAGGTAATTAACCAAACTGAATAAGTCCAGATAGTGTGAGCCGTGGATGTAATGATCACACAGGAGATTCTCCAGAACCAGACTGGTTAGATTCGTTATTTACTTCCTCTGAAAAATAGAAAAATGTCAGTTGTTCAGCACCTGATTTGATGATGAATGGAAAGTTGGAAACCACACGTTCTGAAAAAGACCACTGGCAGAGAAACAGAAAGGATCTCACATATGGGCCAGTTTTCTGTGCATTAAACATTAGTCCCCTGTTGTATATGTCTAAGCCATGTATACATTCTACTATACAGTGTCATTGTCATTGTCATTGTGTTGAGTGTGGATGTGTTCCACACTGCTGCCATGGAATTGACTTTTTTCTCCCACAAAAATTATTTTAATTGTTGTTGTTTTTTTGCTCTATAGTCAACCAATTAAATCAATTCAATAAATATAAATATGTCCCTTTACAAAAGAAAAGCAGTTCATACATTGTCACAGATCCTAGAATGTTAACATGCTTTAATATGGGAATGGCTGAAGTGGTGCGTTTCTTAAGATTGACATGTTCAATTATCTGCAGGAGTACACACACACACACACGCACGCGCGCACACACACACGCACACACACACACATACACACACACGCACACACACACACACACACACACGCACGCACGCACGCGCGCACACACACACACACACACACACACACGTACACGCACACGTGCACTAGCACGCGCACACACACACGCACATGCACGCGCACACGCACACACACACACACACACACACACACAAATACCCAATACATAAAGCCATACGGCATATAAAATCATCTAAGATATGGTGTTGTTGTGTTGTGTTGTGTTGTGTGTGGGTGTGTTGTGTTGTGTTGTGTTGTGTTGTGTTGGGTGTGGGTGTGTTGTGTTGTGTTGTGTTGGGTGTGTTGTGTTGTGTTGGGTGTGGGTGTGCCCTACACCGTCAGTAGTAGTACAGCACACTCCCACAGCCACCTCAGATCTCAGCCCTCAGTCCTCAGCCCTCAGCCTTCAGCCCTCAGCCCTCAGCACTCAGCACTCAGTACTCAGCACTCAGTCTTCAGCCCTCAGCACTCAGCCTTCAGCCTTCAGCCTTCAGCCCTCAGCCCTCAGCACTCAGCACTCAGTACTCAGCACTCAGTCTTCAGCCCTCAGCACTCAGCCTTCAGCCTTCAGCACTCAGCCCTCAGCCCTCAGCCCTCAGCCCTCAGCCCTCAGTCCTCAGTCCTCAGTCCTCAGTCCTCAGTCTTCAGCCCTCAGCCTTCAGTCCTCAGCCCTCAGTCCTCAGTCCTCAGCACTCAGCCCTCAGTCCTCAGTCCTCAGGCAGAGAGTAGGCCTAATGAGATGCATGTGTCTACTAACCAGAAGGCTGGAGTAATGACTGGGTAGAAGGCAGTCGGTGGGAGGTCTCTCTCTCCCCCTTCTCTCTCCCCCTCTCTCTCTCTCCACTCACCTCTCTCTCCCCCTCTTTCCCTCTCTCTCTCTCCACTCACCTCTCTCCCCCTCTCTCTCCCTCTCTCTCTCTCTCCACTCACCTCTCTCTCCCCCCTCTCTCTCCCTCTCTCTCTCTCTCCACTGACCTCTCTCTCCCCCTCTCCCTCTCTCTCTCTCCACTCACCTCTCTCCCCCTCTCTCTCCCTCTCTCTCTCTCTCCACTCACCCTCTCTCCCCCCTCTCTCTCCCTCTCTCTCTCTCTCCACTCACCTCTCTCTCCCCTCTCTCTCTTTCTCCCCCCTCTCTCTCCCTCTCTCTCTCTCTCCACTCGCCTCTCTCTCCCCTCTCTCTCCCTCTCTCTCCACTCGCCTCTCTCTCTCCCCTCTCTCTCCCTCTCTCTCCACTCGCCTCTCTCTCCCCCCTCTCTCTCCACTCACCTCTCTCCCCCCTCTCTCTCCCAATCTCCACTCGCCTCTCTCTCCCCTCTCTCTCCCTCTCTCTCTCTCCACTCGCCTCTCTCTCCCCTCTCTCTCTCTAGGTAGTTAACGTCACTGAGCACCAGGACAGGGCCCACCATCAGTGCTGCCCCCTCCCCCCTCCTCTTTGACAGCTTTATACCCCCCATCACAAGCAGTGGCCAATCACAACCCTGGACACACACACTGCTACCTCGTAAAGACGAGTGATAAGAGTTCAGAGGGGAGGGAGGGAGAGGCTGTGTGTGTGTGTGTGTGTGTGTGTGTGTGTGTGTGTGTGTGTGTGTGTGTGTGTGTGTTGCTGTCATAAACAAAGAGGCAGGCTCCCAGTGTAGGAGATGGATGTGACACAGGACAGCACGCCAAATCACCGCTGAAAAGACACAAAGGTTACGCTGGCTGAGAGAGGGAGGGAGAGAGGGAGGGAGAGAGGGAAGGACCAGGACAAATGGAGACAAGAGGAGAGGAAAATAAATGATTACAAACTCACTACTCCTCAGGACTCCTCAGGACTCGTGCCTCGTGCCACTGTCAGAGTGTGAGTTGGGAAGAGAGAAAGAAACATAGAGAGACATCTCTTTTTCATGTCTGTGAGGACCAGTATCACAGGCTCCTTTAAACAAACACATTAGATGTCCATTCATCTGGGTCAGGTCCCGTGTACCTCAGCATGGGTTGTGGGTTCGATTCCCACGGGGGACCAGTACGAACATGTACAAACTCACTAATGTAAAGGACAGTGACTTCACTCCTCTCTTCTTCTCTCTCTCTCCTGTCTTCCTCTCTCTCTCTCCTCTCTTCTTCTCTCTCTCTCCTCTCTTCCTCTCTCTCTCTTCTCTCTTTTTCTCTCTCGCTCCTCTATTCTTATCTCTCCTCTCTTCTTCTCTCTCTCTCTCCTCTACTCTTATCTCTCCTCTCTCTTCTTCTCTCTCTCTCCTCTATTCTTATCTCTCCTCTCTTCTTCTCTCTATCTCATCTACTCTTATCTCTCCTCTCTTCTTCTCTCCTCTCTTCTTCTTCTCTCTCTCTCCTCTCTTCTTCTCTCTCGCTCTTCTCTCTCTCCTCTCTTCTTCTCTCTCTCTCCTCTCTTCTCTCTCTCTCTCCTCTTCTTCTCTCTCTCTCCTCTTCTCTCTCTCCTCTCCTCTTCTCTCTCTCCTCTCTACTCTATCTCTCCTTACTTCTTCTCTCCTCTCTTCTTCTCTCTCTCCTCTCTTCTTCACTCTCTCCTCTCTTCTTCTCTCCTCTCTTTTTCTCTCTCTCCTCTCTTCTTATCTCTCCTCTCTTCTTCTCTCTCTCTCTCCTCTCTTCTTCTCTCTCTCTCTCCTCTCTTCTTCTCTTATCTCTCCTCTCTTCTTCTCTCTCTCTCCTCTCTTCTTCTCTCTCTCTCCTCTCTTCTTCTCTTATCTCTCCTCTCTTCTTATCTCTCCTCTCTTCTTCTCTCTCTCTCCTCTCTTCTTCTCTCTCTCTCCTCTCTTCTTCTCTTTCTCTCCTCTCTTCTTATCTATCCTCTCTTCTTCTCTCTCTCTCTTCTTCTCTCTCTCCTCTCTTCTCCTTTCTCCTCTTTTCTTCTCTCTCTCCTCCTCTCCCTGCCTGTAGCATATTGATATTGCTCTCAGGTTGTCCTCCTTTCAGACACTAAGTCAACTCCTGCACACAAGGGATCATCATATTAAAATCCTCCACAACTTTCACAATAACGTATCAGCCAGTAAATATTGTCAACTTTTTTTTCCAGAAGTCTTTCCCAAATGTACACTCATCTAATACACATGTACACACACACACACACACACACACACACACACACACACACACACACACACACACACACACACACACACACACACACATCCAGCAGATCCTTAACTGGTTCCTTGGGAACTAATTAACATCACCTGTGTTAATTACTGCCTCAAACCAATCAACAGCTTTTTCCCTAATTGGGAGTCAGCAGGCTGGGAGTCACCATGGCGACACTTGTCACCTGAGGCTAGGGGAATTACAGAGCAATCCGCATACTCAGCCAATGGGAGGGCTCGTTAAGCCCAGACAAAAACACCAAACAACAACAGAAGAAAATGGATTTATCAGTTACCTCTTCAGTCTGTACCACTTCAGGGACTGCTACGGCCTATGTTGCTTTGAATTCCCACATATTAAAAGTGTCCAGGGTTGAGAAATCATGGGGAACTGCCCCCTGCAACAGGAGATAGGAGGCTAGGAGGGGCAGGAAGCACACAGAGGAAGAGAGAAAGAGAGAGACAGACAGGGACAGAAAGAGAGACAGACAGACAGGGACAGAGAGAGAGAGACGGACAGGGACCGAGAGAGAGAGACAGACAGGGACAGAGAGAGAGAGAGACAGACAGGGACAGAGAGAGAGAGACAGACAGGGACAGAGAGAGAGAGACGGACAGGGACAGAGAGAGAGAGACGGACAGGGACAGAGAGAGAGAGACGGACAGGGAGAGAGAGAGAGACGGACAGGGACAGAGAGAGAGAGACGGACAGGGACAGAGAGAGAGAGACGGACAGGGACAGAGAGAGAGAGATGGACAGGGACAGAGAGAGAAAGAGAGAGACGGACAGGGACAGAGAGAGAGATGGACAGGGACAGAGAGAGAGATGGACAGGGACAGAGAGAGAGAGAGAGAGAGAGACGGACAGGGACAGAGAGAGAGAGAGAGGGACAGGGACAGAGAGAGAGATGGACAGGGACAGAGAGAGAGATGGACAGGGAAAGAGAGAAAGAGACAGACATGGACAGAGAGAGAGAGACGGACAGGGACAGAGAGACAGACAGGGACAGAGAGAGAGAGATGGACAGGGACAGAGAGAGAGACGACAGGGACAGAGAAAGAGACCGACCGGGACAGAGCGAGAGACAGACAGGGACAGAGAGAGAGAGATGGACAGGGACAGAGAGAGAAAGAGAGAGACGGACAGGGACAGAGAGAGAGATGGACAGGGACAGAGAGAGAGATGGACAGGGACAGAGAGAGAGAGAGAGAGAGACGGACAGGGACAGAGAGAGAGAGAGGGACAGGGACAGAGAGAGAGAGACGGACAGGGACAGAGAGAGAGAGACGGACAGGGACAGAGAGAGAGAGACGGACAGGGACAGAGAGAGAGAGACGGACAGGGACAGAGAGAGAGAGATGGACAGGGACAGAGAGAGAGAGACGGACAGGGACAGAGAGAGAGAGACGGACAGGGACAGAGAGAGAGAGACGGACAGGGACAGAGAGAGAGAGACGGACAGGGACAGAGAGAGAGAGACGGACAGGGACAGAGAGAGAGAGACGGACAGGGACAGAGAGAGAGAGATGGACAGGGACAGAGAGAGAGAGACGGACAGGGACAGAGAGAGAGAGACGGACAGGGACAGAGAGAGAGAGACGGACAGGGACAGAGAGAGAGAGACAGACAGGGACAGAGAGAGAAAGACGGACAAGGACAGAGAGAGAGAGACAGACAGACAGGAAAAGAGAGAGAGACAGACAGGGACAGAGAGAGAGAGACAGACAGGGACAGAGAGAAAGAGACAGACATGGACAGAGAGAGAGAGACGGACAGGGACAGAGAGACAGACAGGGACAGAGAGAGAGAGACGGACAAGGACAGAGAGAGAGAGACAGACAGACAGGAAAAGAGAGAGAGACAGACAGGGACAGAGAGAGAGAGACAGACAGGGACAGAGAGAAAGAGACAGACATGGACAGAGAGAGAGAGACGGACAGGGACAGAGAGACAGACAGGGACAGAGAGAGAGAGATGGACAGGGACAGAGAGAGAGACGACAGGGACAGAGAAAGAGACGGACCGGGACAGAGCGAGAGACAGACAGGGACAGAGAGAGAGAGATAGACAGGAAC